>NC_042973.1:55622115-55844615 GCF_901001165.1 Salmo trutta | reverse complement strand
ACTAGGCTGTGGCCCTCACCAACTGGCCATCTGGCCCATAGAGACTGGCCCATAGAGACTAAAGGACTATGCTGTGGCCCTCACCAACTGGCCACCTGGCCCATAGAGACTAAAGGACTATGCTGTGGCCCTCACCAACTGGCCACCTGGCCCATAGAGACTAAAGGACTATGCTGTGGCCCTCACCAACTGGCCACCTGGCCCATAGAGACTGGCCCATAGAGACTAAAGGACTATGCACTTGATGCTTCACACTGCATCAAGCCATCTCTGTGGGAGAAGGTAGAAAGATAACAGTGAATTTGAGACATGGGGGAAGGTATCTGGAAGGTAGAAAGATAACAGTAATAATGAGACATGGAGGAAGGTAGAAAGATAACAGTGAATTTGAGACATGGGGGAAGGTATCGGGAAGGTAGAAAGATAACAGTGAATTTGAGGCATGGGGGAAGGTAGAAAGATAACAGTGAATATGAAACATGGAGAAAGATAATGTTTTCATACATGTTTTCTCCTTCTTATAGTGTTCTTATGAAGCTTTGTTGTGTAGTTTATAAACTGGTTTACTGAAACTCTGGTTAATTTGAGGTGAAGACAATAAATGATCTCAGATCCTTAATCTATTCAGCTTTAACCAGTATTGTCCATGTTGCCATGGAGACAAATGATGTGCCCAAAATTCTGACAAAACACATTTTAAATGGAAAATGGACACATAATAATCCATTAGGCTGCTGCATCACACACACACTCAAAGACACACACACACACACACACACACACACACACACACACACACACACACACACACACACAAGGGTTATGTGACATCGAAATGGTGGTCTGTGAGGGAGGGTCAGAATCCAGAGACAGCCAATGGGAAGGCAGAGAGATACTAATGAAACCACATTAATTTACTGCTGAGTATTCTCAGTTAACTTCACAAAAGAGAACTGAAAGTTCAAAGACAACTTGAAAGCGGAATAAATCAGGAGATTGTGCTAAACCACAGCTGTGTTGAAAAAGTCCCTACAGCCCATTCCACTGTTCCCCATCAGTCTCCAGAACAACACCAGTGGATTAATATAGATACATGTAACATAAGTCCCTACAGCCCATTCCACTGTTCCCCATCAGTCTGCAGAACAACACGTGTGTAAGGCCAACATCAGTTTTAATGCACCTCATAGCTGGAACCAACTACAAAATACACTGCAATTGGACGATTGGGCAAATTTCATTTGCTGAGGAATGTGTTTTTCTTTATTGTTTGTCTATGTATTGTATGTGCAGGTCTCCCTTGTGGAAGAGACCCTGGTCTCAGTGTTGATTCCCTGTTAACAGGGTTATAAAGGTGGAAGAGACCCTGGTCTCAGTGTTGATTCCCTGTTAACAGGGTTATAAAGGTTAAACAAAGAAGAAGAAAAAGAAGACATTCAGAAAGTATTCAGACCCCTTGACTTTTTACACTTTTTGTTACGTTACAGTCTTATTCTAAAATGGACATAATCGTTTTTTCCACCTCATCAATCTACACACAATATCCAATATCCCAGAATGCCCCACAATTCCCAATACCCCGGAATGTTGTCAAGCAAAATGAACAAAAACAAGATGTGATACTCTCAGCTTCTCTTTTAGCAGAGCAGAGAAGTTATAGGAGGACGACTCATCGTAATTACTGGAATAGAATAAATAAATTATCTGTTTGATACCGTTCCATTTATTCCATTCCAGACTTTCCAATGAGCCCATCCTCCTATAGCTCCTCCACTAGCCTCCTCTGACGTGTAGATGCAAGTATGCTGTGTCCATGTTGCTGTGGAGGTAATTTATATGAAACTAAAACTTTATTCACCTTCACCAATATAAACATGGTGTCTACTGGATGTGAACAATTAAAAACATGAAAAAAACACGTATTTAAATAATAATATACAATAGGATTATTTTTTTCTCCTTTTTCTTTATATAGAATCCTAAAACTCACTAGCTTCTAGATCTCTCGTCCCCTTGGAACGAGCCCAAACGAAACTCAAATGAAATTGTATTAGTCATGTCTGATTTCAAGAGCAAACTCCTGCAATATCCGTAGTAACGTTCCACCTCACTGCAGAGCTTCTCTCTCTTTTCAGGGTTCACTAGATAGGCATGTTGTTGGATCGGGGCCCAGTCCCCAATGTCATGCTCTAGTACATTTGCGTTGGCACATCTGAGAATGAACCCTGATATTCTAAAAGCAGGGCAGCAATGTCAATATAATTGTACCCAAAAATGGTCAGTTGATTGCATAAATAATTATGATTACTAAACGTTACATGAATTGTAAATATGAAATATGAAAAGCAAATGAACACCCCTTTGTTAATATGTATTGGCAATAATTAACTTAAGGGTGAGGCATAAAATGTATCTTTTGTCAGGCTGGATGTTTGAAATATGAGGTGATTTGAGTCATGCTTCTTCAGTAGTGGAATAAAGACAATTAGCACTTGAATGTTGTCAAGAAATGCTGGAGTGATGTAGGATTGTTAATAAAATTAATTATAGACCAATTTATTATACTGCGACCATGTGTATAGGCTGTAAGTACATTGAAATGAAATCACTGATATCGATTAGGAGGGAAATCAGGCTGTACGTGCTGTTGAAACTTTCACAACTAAAAATAAACACATGGAAATGGGAGACATCTTTTACCTCACTGGTTAGAGGACAACCTGCAGAAGACAGTCAGCTACATTTTGAGTTTGTGTCCCCAACACGAAGAGAAACACAACACTTATTTGTCATCACTTATATCGCGCGAGAGAGGGAGTACATCCTGTTAAAACTAACAGCTCAAAAACCACATGGAATCTGGGAATAATGTGTACATCACTGGTTAGAGGACAATTTATAGAAAACAGCTAGCTACATTTTGAAGTGTTGCATTTTGATTCCAGTGGGTCACCAACATGGTAAGTGTAACACAACTCTTTCTGTTAGTCACTTTTTGTTAAATCTTATAAATAGTAACTCTTCCATTTCAGAGCCTGGATTTTCCCCCTGAGGCTAATATCCATATCATGTTGAAATCAATAGAACAGGGGACAAAAGTTAAGGGTTCTACATTGTGACATCATTAAAATACTCCTACTACAATGTTAAAACATTCTACATTGTGACATTAATTCATTGATATCATGAAATAAATCCGTGTATTTTCTGATGTTTGATCAGAGAGCTTTTATCAAAGTATCTCTTGTCACACTGATCACAGCTATAAGATTTATCTCCTGTGTGTGTTCTCTTGTGTGATTTCAGGCCACCTGACTGAGTAAAACTCTTCCCACATTGACCACAGCTATACGGTTTCTCTCCTGTGTGTGTTCTCTGGTGTAGAGTCAGATTGCTTGATGCAGCAAAACTCTTTCCACATTGATCACAGTTATAAGGTTTCTCTCCTGTGTGTGTTCTCTGGTGTAATGTCAGCTGGCCAGATTGAACAAAACTCTTCCCACATTGAGTACAGCTATAAGGTTTCTCTCCTATGTGTCTTCTCTGGTGCACTGTCAGATCTGTAGATTGAACAAAACTCTTCCCACATTGAGTACAGCTATAAGGATTCTCTCCTGTGTGTCTTCTCTGGTGCACTGTCAGATCTGTAGATTGAACAAAACTCTTCCCACATTGAGTACAGCTATAAGATTTCTCTCCTGTGTGTATTCTCTGGTGCACTCTCAGATCTGTAGATTGAATAAAACTCTTCCCACATTGACCACAGCTATAAGGTTTCTCTCCTGTGTGTGTTCTCTGGTGCGATGTCAGATGGCCAGATTGAACAAAACTCTTCCCACATTGATCACAGCCATAAGATTTCTCTCCTGTGTGTGTTCTCTGGTGTAATGTCAGCTGGCCAGATTGAACAAAACTCTTCCCACATTGAGTACAGCTATAAGGTTTCTCTCCTATGTGTCTTCTCTGGTGCACTGTCAGATCTGTAGATTGAACAAAACTCTTCCCACATTGAGTACAGCTATAAGGATTCTCTCCTGTGTGTCTTCTCTGGTGCACTGTCAGATCTGTAGATTGAACAAAACTCTTCCCACATTGAGTACAGCTATAAGGTTTCTCTCCTGTGTGTATTCTCTGGTGCACTCAGATCTGTAGATTGAATAAAACTCTTCCCACATTGACCACAGCTATAAGGTTTCTCTCCTGTGTGTGTTCTCTGGTGCGATGTCAGATGGCCAGATTGAACAAAACTCTTCCCACATTGATCACAGCCATAAGATTTCTCTCCTGTGTGTATTCTCTGATGTAGAGTCAGCTGGCCAGATTGAACAAAACTCTTCCCACATTGAGTACAGCTATAAGGTTTCTCTCCTGTGTGTATTCTCATGTGTTTCGTTAGACCACTAGAGTCAGTAAAACTCTTCCCACATTGACCACAGCTATAAGATTTCTCTCCTGTGTGTATTCTCTGGTGCACTCTCAGACCTGTAGATTGAACAAAACTCTTCCCACATTCACCACAGCAATACGATTTCTCTCCTGTGTGTGTTCTCTGATTAATTTTAATGCCTGATGAGGTGAATCTCTTCCCACAGTCAGAGCAGCAGTGAGTTCTCTTCCCTGTGGATCTCTGCTGGTGTTTCTTGAGGAGTTCTGATCTGGAGAGACTCATCTTTGCCTCGTCAGCATCATGAGGTTGTTGAGGTTCCTCAGAGGACCCACGACTGTCCCGCCTCTCTCCTGTGTGAACAACAAAGTCAGACAGATGGTTAAAGTCCCACAACAGCAGAAATCCACTGTTTATTTGAGGTAAAAGGTGATGCCCAGATCATACCCATGAAGTTATACAACTGATGTCTGTTAAATTATTTGACCATTAAGACAGTCAACTTAGCAGCAATCATATTTTGTCTTGTTTTCAAATTAGTAGTAACTAGAAATAAGTTATTAAAGTTGTTGAAATCCTAAGCAGTGTGCCAGACGACTTTTGGTCTCCAATATGGGACCCTTTCTGTGTTTGCTAAAATTGCAGCATGAGGGCAATGCACATGCAATTTGATTGCAGAAACTCCTCCCTTCTAATGAGGAAACAGCAAGTTATGGATGTAGTATATCTGGTAATGAGGAAACCACTAGTTATGGATGTAGTATATCTGGTAATGAGGAAACCACTAGTTATGGATGTAGTATATCTGGTAATGAGGAAACCACTAGTTATGGATGTAGTATATCTGGTAATGAGGAAACCACTAGTTATGGATGTAGTATATCTGGTAATGAGGAAACCACTAGTTATGGATGTAGTATATCTGGTAATGAGGAAACCACTAGTTATGGATGTAGTATATCTGGTAATGAGGAAACCACTAGTTATGGATGTAGTATATCTGGTAATGAGGAAACCACTAGTTATGGATGTAGTATATCTGGTAATGAGGAAACCACTAGTTATGGATGTAGTATATCTGGTAATGAGGAAACCACTAGTTATGGATGTAGTATATCTGGTAATGAGGAAACCACTAGTTATGGATGTAGTATATCTGGTAATGAGGAAACCACTAGTTATGGATGTAGTATATCTGGTAATGAGGAAACCACTAGTTATGGATGTAGTATATCTGGTAATGAGGTAACCACTAGTTATGGATGTAGTATATCTGGTAATGAGGAAACCACTAGTTATGGATGTAGTATATCTGCTAATGAGGAAACCACTAGTTATGGATGTAGTATATCTGGTAATGAGGAAACCACTAGTTATGGATGTAGTATATCTGGTAATGAGGAAACCACTAGTTATGGATGTAGTATATCTGGTAATGAGGAAACCGCTAGTTATGGATGTAGTATATCTGGTAATGAGGAAACCACTAGTTATGGATGTAGTATATCTGGTAATGAGGAAACCACTAGTTATGGATGTAGTATATCTGCTAATGAGGAAACCACTAGTTATGGATGTAGTATATCTGGTAATGAGGAAACCACTAGTTATGGATGTAGTATATCTGGTAATGAGCTAGTTATGGATGTAGTATATCTGGTAATGAGGAAACCACTAGTTATGGATGTAGTATATCTGGTAATGAGGAAACCACTAGTTATGGATGTAGTATATCTGGTAATGAGGAAACCACTAGTTATGGATGTAGTATATCTGGTAATGAGGAAACCACTAGTTATGGATGTAGTATATCTGGTAATGAGGAAACCACTAGTTATGGATGTAGTATATCTGGTAATGAGGAAACCACTGGTTATGGATGTAGTATATCTGGTAATGAGGAAACCACTAGTTATGGATGTAGTATATCTGGTAATGAGGAAACCACTAGTTATGGATGTAGTATATCTGGTAATGAGGAAACCACTAGTTATGGATGTAGTATATCTGCCTGGAGCAAAAATGGTGAGTAAAGATTTTCGTTTTTCAATCCAATCATGAATATTACAGCGCAAGATCAGGAGTGCTACTCAAGGAAACTCACATTAAGCTCTGTGTCTATTCACTAATTCACCACCGTGAGGGAAAACTCAGGGGAGTTCTCATAGGCTGACAGGAAAAATAGCCTCCATTTCCAGGTTGCTTATGAGTGCATTTCACATTACTTTTGGATTATAATTGTAAGGCTCGTTTGAATGTCCAGGTTAATAAAATGTTTGTTTTATTGTTGCAAATCAACTGCTTTATACTTAAAAAATACTTCAACCAGTAAAATGCTATTTAGCTAGCTTTATCATCAGCCTGAAACTGAGGGTTTGTACATTAAGTGTTTAACAAAATTTGCCCATAACTTCACCTAACAATAACATAGACCTACTGTATGACCCATAACTTCACCTAAAAATAACATAGACCTACTGTAGGACCCATAACTTCACCGAACCACAATAACTACAGACTGGAGCACGTGTGTGTTGTACAATACAATAGAGGCAGGATACTTGTCCACATGATTAATGCAGCAATGACTAACTCATTTTTTAACAAATTAGCAGTTACTGCCTTTTTGCTTGGTAGGGCAGTACTGTAGGACCCATAACTTCACCTAGCAACAACATAGACCTACTGTAGGACCCATAACTTCACCTAGCAATAACATAGACCTACTGTAGGACCCATAACTACACCTAACAACAACATAGACCTACTGTAGGACCCATAACTTCACCTAACAACAACACAGACCTACTGTAGGACCCATAACTTCACCTAACAACAACATAGACCTACTGTAGGACCCATAACTTCACCTAACAACAACATAGACCTACTGTAGGACCCATAACTTCACCTAGCACCCCAACATAGACCTACTGTAGGACCCATAACTTCACCTAACAATAACATAGACCTAGGACTATAAATCATTTAATATTTCAGGTGAAACATGGAAACTAAAATGTCTTTGTCATGACATTTCATAACCTGATCACTAGATCATTTTGTGAATAATCCCACTAGGCTACTCCGTAATGGGTTGTCATTCTAAATGTCCTGAATAAAGGAAAATAGCTCTGTGTGTTGTACAATAGCCTATCCATCAAGGAACAGTTCTCTACACATTATGAGCTAAGTATCTCTGTGTCCAAACAGACTAACGAGACCCTACTGGAAATCAAGTAGACAATAACACATTATAAACATCAATTTGTTAGGGATGTTGGATCCAACGTGGAGCACGGCATAACTGTCTTTACCAGAGTAATGAATGAAGAAGCACTTTGGTTGTTGTTGCATGTCGTAATGTTTGTCATTTTTAAAATTTATTTTACCTTTATTTGGCCATATGCCATACTTCCTCTGGTCTTATTGCTTAACTGTAACATGTGTATACCATCAGAGTCCCTCCCACCACAAAATCACAACTTAATTGTCTCACAGAATGGCAAACAAGTTATAAATGACAGTTTTGACGTGTGTCTATTGTAGGCCTTGTGTAGAGTGTGTATACTCGCAAAACGCTGATTTCTAAATAATGTTGGAGAAATACATAAAATAAGAAGCATTATTGACATGAAAAGGACAGTGGTTTTGGGGAGACTGAACATATTAGCAAAAGGACAGTGGTTTTGGGGAGACTGAACATATTAGCAAAAGGACAGTGGTTTTGGGGAGACTAAACATATTAGCAAAAGGACAGTGGTTTTGGGGAGACTAAACATATTAGCAAACGTCTGTGAGTTTGTAAGTCTTCAAAACAAAGTACCAATTTTGAAGGATAGGTGTGGCTAAACAAAAAAATATAATTTAGAGAAGATAGTAATGTCCATTATTACTTTAGAGATGAAGTGGGCCACCAACAAAACGTTATTAACAATGGATCAACTGCAGCCTGGAATAGTAATATATATTATTATAGAGCTCTGCTCAGCCTATAAACATGACATTATATATTATTATAGAGCTCTGCTCAGCCTATAAACATGACATTATATATTATTATAGAGCTCTACTCAGCCTATAAACATGACATTATATATTATAGAGCTCTACTCAGCCTATAAACATGACATTATCTATTATTATAGAGCTCTGATCAGCCTATACACATGACATTATCTATTATTATAGAGCTCTGATCAGCCTATAAACATGACATTATCTATTATTATAGAGCTCTGCTCAGCCTGTAAACATGACATTATCTATCATTATGACATCATGACATTCCCTGAGAGATTAGATTTGGAGCTCTTCATCATTTGTTTTTAAATCACACCGTCACCAAGTTTATTTTTAATGATGTAATGTTGTGAAAACTGACCTCAGGGTATTGAGGGATCTAGTCTAGATTAAACCTCATAGGAAAACAATGTTATTTAATGGAGGTTTCTTTCAGGTCTCTCTGTTTAACTAAATAATCTGTTTGTCTTTTGCAGGAGAGAGACCAGACTCTGACAGCGGGAAGAGTTCCTCAGAGGAAACAGACCCAGCGACGCCTAACCAACACCACTGCTCCCACTGTGGAAAGAGTTTTAGGTGGTTTGGGAGCCTGAAAATGCACGAGAGAACACATACAGGAGAAAAGCCCTACCACTGTTCCCACTGTGGGAAGAACTTTACTCAGTTAGGAGCCCTGGTTGGGCATGAGAGAACACACACGGGAGAGAAGCCTTATCACTGTTCCCACTGTGGAAAGAGTTTTAGGTGGTTATGGGTCCTGAAAAAGCATGAGAGAATACATACTGGAGAGAAGCCTTATCACTGTTCTCACTGTGGAAAGAGTTTTAGGTGGTTAGTGAGCCTGAAAACGCATGAGAGAATACACACAGGAGAAAAGCTTTTCCAATGTTCCCAGTGTGAAAAGAGTTTTAGGTGGTCAGGTAGTCTGCAAAAGCATGTGAGAAAACACACAGGAGAAAAGCCTTTCCAACATACTAATACACAGGAGGAGAAGACATACCACTGCTCTCATTGTGAAAAGACATTTTCCCAGTCAGAGGACCTGAAATCACACGAGAGAATAGAGAGGCTGTGTTCTGACTTGTGTTTCTGACTGAGAATTTGTCCACGGACAGGATTCACAGGGCCAGGGTGTCTGCTATGGACACCTGGAAAAAATCAGCAGTGGACATTTCTGAACGTTTTTCCCAACAGACCTGAACATCCATGAATGGATCTCTATAATGTGTAACTATTTCTGATGTATGTGTTGTGATGTATTGTTTAATAGATGTACTATGTTAGGTATATTTATCTGTGGTTTAATTTCAACAGATTTTACTGATGCTATTAGATTGCTGTGTGGGGGGAGTTTTATATATACAGTGCCTTCAGAAAGTATTCACACCCCTTGACTTGTCCCACATTTCGTTGTGTTACAGCCTAAATGTAAAAATTATTTTTATTTATTTTTATTTCACCTTTATTTAACCAGGTAGGCTAGTTGATAACAAGTCCTCATTTGCAACTGCGACCTGGCCAAGATAAAGCAAAGCAGTTCGACACATACAACAACACAGAGTTACACATGGAATAAACAAACATACAATCAATTATACAGTAGAAAAATCTATATACAGCATGTGTAAATGAGGTAGGATAAGAGAGGTTAGGCAATAAATAGGCCATAGTGGCGAAGTAATTACAATATAGCAATTAAACACTGGAATGGTAGGATGTGCAGAAGATGAATGTGCAAGTAGAGATACTGGGGTTAAATGGATTCAATACCCCATAATGTCAGAGTGGAATTATGTTTTTGGAAGTGTTTACAAATTTAATTAAAAGCCTAAATACGTTCAGGAGTAAAGATTTTACTTAACAAGTCACATAATAAGTTGCATGGACTCACTGTGTGCAATAATAGTGTTTAACATGAGTTGTGAATGACTGCCTCATCTCTGTACCCCACACATACAATTATCTGTAATGTCCCTCAGTCGAGCAGTGAATTTCAAACACAGATTCAACCACAAAGACCAGGAAGGTTTTCCAACGCCTCGCAAAGAAGGGCATGTATTGGTGGATGGGTAAAAAAAAAGCAGACATTGAATATCCCTTTGAGCATGGTGAAGTTATTAATTACACTTTAGATGGTGTATCAATATACCCAGTCACTAACTCAGTTGCTGGAGAGGAAGGAAACCGCTCAGGGATTTCACCATGAGGCCAATGGTGACTTTAAAAATAGTTACAGTGTTTAATGATTGTGATATGAGAAAACTGCGGATGGATCAACAACATTGTAGGTACTCCACAGTACTAACCTAAATGACAGAGTGAAAAGAAGGAAGCATTCCCAGTCAGAGGACCTGAAATCACATGAGAGAATAGAGAGGCTGTTGGCACTAAAGTAACACTGGACAAGAATGTGGCAAAGAAATGAACTTTATATCCTGAATACAAAGTGTTATGTTTGGGGCAAATCCAACACATCACTGAGTACCACTTCATATTTTGAAGCATGGTGGTGGCTGCATCATGTTATGTATGCTTGTCATTGACTTCACTAGAGGCGCCACTACAGTCCCTGGTTCTAATCCAGGCTGTATCAGAACCGGCTGTGATCGGAAGTCCCATAGCGCACAATTGGCCCAGCGTCGTCCAAGTTAGGGGAGGGTTTGGCCGGCCGGGACGTCCTTGTCCCATCGCGCTCTAGCGACTCCTTGTGGCGGTCAGCATGCACGCTGACTTCGGTCGCCAGCTGGACGGTGTTTCCTCCGACACATTGGTGTGGTTGGCTTCCGGGTTTAACGAGCAGTGTGTCAAGATGTGCAGTGCGGCTTGGCAGGGTCGTGTTTCAGAGGACGCATGGCTCTCGACCTTCGCCTCTCCCCCGAGTCCGTAGGGGAGTTGCAATTGGATATCATGAAATTGGTGAGAAAAAAAAAATATATATATATATATATACACGTACTGAAATTAGATTTTTTTGATGACCTGGCAGATGTGAAAATCATGTAAACACCTGCAAGACTTCGGTTGGAAGTGAATCACCTGCTTGGACATCCTAAGAACCACACAGAGACCTGCATTTTGAAGTGGGTTGAATAATACTTGTGAAAACTGACTTCAGGTGATTGAGGGATCTAATCGAGATTAAACATCATAGGAAGTTTTATCATGTGGAGGTTTCATTCAGGTATCTGTTTAATTAATTAAATAATCTGTTTGTCTTTGACAGGAGAGAGACCAGACTCTCCTTCTGACAGCAGGAAGAGTCCTTCAGAGGAACCAGACCCTGAGACGTTCAAACCAGCAGGACGACATCACTGCTCCCAGTGTGGAAAGAGTTTTACTCAGTTAGGGAGCCTGAGAACACATAAGAGAATACACACAGAAGAGAAGCCTTACCACTGCTCCTTGTGCGGAAAGAGTTTTAGGTGGTTAGGGAGCGTGGAAAGACATGAGAGGACACACACAGGAGAAAAGCCTTTCCAATGTTCCCATTGTGGAAAGAGTTGCACCCAGTTAGGGAGCCTGAAGGAGCATGAGAGAATACACACAGGAGAAAAGCCTTACCACTGCTCCCATAGTGGAAAGAGATTTATCCGGTTAAGGTACCTGAAAGAGCATGAAAGAATACATACAAATACACAAGAGGAGAAGACATACCACTGCTCTCATTGTGGAAAGACATTTTCCCAGTCAGAGGACCTGAAATCACATGAGAGAATAGAGAGGCTGTGTTCTGACTTGTGTTTTTGACTGAGAATTTGTGATTTTGTTTGGACTGTCAGACTTGAGTTCACTTTGTGTAATGTTAGTGCACTATTTTTTTTAATCGCGATTAATCCATTGTCTGAAAGCGTTGAAAATACACTGAAAACATCCAAAATACATCCTGTATACTGTTAAAATCTACAATGCCATGTAAAAACAAGATGCCATTGAGGTTAAATAAAGTGTGCTTTACCAATGTAACATATTTTGACACGTCCACTGTGGGGCTCTGTAGAGTCATAATATCCATAACAACTACAGGTCAAACAGGGAAATGGTTCACATCGTTTTTCCACCATTCATTTTTACCATAGGGCTGTGTTTTGTTTAGGCTCACCGTGGTGTGACGTTTTGATAACCATGTAAATCTCTCTAGGACAAGGTGACTGAGGACACACAGTGTGTTGTGAATTTATTGTAACGTTTTTAAAATGGTATAACTGCTTTTATTTTAGCTGGACCCCAGGAAGAGTAGCTGCTGCCTTGGCAGGAACTAATGGGGATCCATAATAAACCCCAGGAAGAGTAGCTGCTGCCTATATTTGTCTCTCTTTACTCTCAGATTCTAAAATGCTAATTAGCATCAAAGTAGACGACATGCAAGACTACAAATCCCTGCAAGCTCCTGCATGTCATCTCTAGCCAACACCTTTCACAGAACAGTTCACAGAATTGTCCATTGAAATACATTTTGACTATTTAATCATTGCAACATTAAGGCCTGATTGGTGGAGTGCTGCAGAGATGGTTGTCCTTCTGGAAGTTCTCCCATCTCCACAGAGGAACTCTGGAGCTCTGTCAGAGTGACCATCAGATTCTTGGTCACCTCCCTGACCAAGGCCCTTTTCCCCTGATTGCTCAGTTTGGCCAGCCAGCTCTAGGAAGAGTCTTGATGGTTCCAAACTTCTTCCATTTAAGAATGATGGAGGCCACTGTGTTCTTGGGGACCTTCAATGCTGAAGACATTTTTTGGTACCCTTCCCCAGATCTGTGCCTCGACACTATCCTGTCTCACAGCAATATGGACAATTCCTTTGACCTCATGGCTCGGTTTTTGTTCTGACATGCACTGTGAACTGCGGGACCTTATATAGACAAGTCTGTGCCTTTCCAAATCATGTCCAATCAATTGAATTTACCACAGGTGGACTCCAATCAAGTTGTAGAAACATCTCAAGGATGATTAGAGGAATCACGATGCATCTGAGCTCAATCTCAAGTCTCATAGCAAAGGGTCTGAATACTTAAGTAAATACATTAGTAAGTACAGGTGCCCCTCCACCCTCTGGTGGGATGGATCATGACTACAGAGAAACCTAGATTCAAATACTTAGATTTGTGTGTATTGGATATATGTTGTGAAATTGTTAGACAATGCTTGTCAGATATTACTGCACTGTCGGAGCTAGAAACACAAGCATTTCACTACACCCGCAATAATATCTGCTAAACATGTGTATGTGACCAATAAAATGTGATTTGATTTGAAATAAACATCCTATTTATCAAAGGTGCTTTTGGCTGGAGTCAAAATGACTCCAAAGGATTTGAATTTGTTAAAAGTCCATATTGATACAGAAACACTAAACCATGATTTATTAAGAACAAGTTGATTGACAAAGTCATGAAAAATTGAATAAACCACATTTTGGCTATAATAAAAGATTTGCCTCTGGGGTCAAAATGATCCATGTCAGAAGTATGGTTCAATGCAAATATGTAGTGGGTGTAAAGTTTGTTTTAATTTCTCACTCATTAAAAACGAATCAATCAACACATGCTTCTCTTTGAACGACTTAATATAATATTTCACTTTTCTGAAATAAATGAAAAATAAACGTTTGGTTCCTCCACTGCGTTGCCCTCCAGTCAGCAGATGGCGATGTGCGTCTTTTAGGTTCAGGCGATGCTGCCAGTGTGACGTATAATCTAGTGGACGGAACGCTCCTTCAACAACAACAGCTAGTCAGACACCTCGGTAACTTTCTAGCAAACATAGCTACAACATTCACGCTCTTTACACTGGTTTGGTGTATATTAGTCGCTGTGTATTAAACACACTTCTGTCGTATGTACTTGTTGGGCCATTTAATTATATATTTACGTTGTTTGTCAGCAAGCTGGTTTTCTAAGTTAGCTTAGAACTAGGCTAGTCGCTAATGCTAGCTAGCTAACATACCGACCATGAGTTCACTAAACTACTCCCCTCCTGTTGAAGAAGAGGAGGTCTGCTGGACGGAGAAAGAAGCTCTAGTGAAAGAGGAGGAGGAAGAGGAGGATGTTACAATACAACAACAAGTAGAGGGTGAAGCTGTTCCCGTGAAAGAAGAAAGGAGGAGGAAACTGGATTTCTGGGCCTGGTTTCCCAAACTCATATTAAGGCGTGCAATGATTCTAACGGTGAACTTAGCCATAAGATGGTTTTGGGAAACTGGCCCTTGAATAACACTAGTAAGTACTGTCTTAATAGCTAACTAGCTACAGTGCAGGCTAACTCAAATGAGCTGCTAAATCAGCTAGCCAGCCAACTTCAAATACTGTATAGATAACTAGCTAAATGAATGAAATATCACCATCTACCTAACTTCATATTAGCTAGCCATCTCGATGTATTTATCACTATAAAAAACAAACTCCAAATGCATTTGTAGGTAGCTAGCTAACAGCCATGGAGGAGGGTGAAAGGATAGCAGCCCCAACTGTCAGTGAGAGAGGAGGCTATTCTGGATAGGGCAGGTACTTTTGTGTAGTTCCTGTCCCTAGAAGTGAGGACGGAGATAATAGTAACATAATATTCAGTGTGGTGTAATTTGACTATAATGAAGTCTGTTTCTTGTGAGGTTGTCTGTCCTCAGATAAAGAGCTCTATGAAAGCCAGTCTACATATGAAGAGGTTCCAATGAAGAGCAGTGGTTCTCAGTCCTGGGGACTCAAAGAGGGGCACATTTTTGTTTTTTCCTTCACACTGCACAGCTGATTCAAATGATCAACTCATCATCAAGCTTCAAGTGGTATTTATGTATTCATTTGTGATGCTGTCCTTGATATGATCCTGTTATTGTCACATGCTACACATGAACATATGTGTGCCCAAGCATCTATCAATCCAATGTTATCATGATTTGTTATCAGGGATATTATACTTTAGTAATCCACAATGACCTGGTGATGTAAAAGTCTAATAATTACATTGTCTTCCATATTCCTACAGATACCTTGTAACTGGAGATTCCTTCAAAACGATTGCCTACAGTTACCCTGTAGGGCACTGCAAGGTTGGGTGACCAGGGTCATCTGGGACTGCCTCCTGGAGGAATTCAGGTGTGTGAAGGCTACCTGTGTCCTGTGTAACTTCATGAGGATGGACACGAGGACCAGGAGGGGATCTGCAGCTCGCCGCCGTGTCCTAGAGGAGAAGTCTGCTGCTCTGCAGGATGTTTCAAGTATGGGGTCCAACAACGCAGCAAGAGAGGCAATCCGTGTGCAGGAGATCTTCACCTCCTACTTCTTCAAAGAGGGTGCTGTTCCCTGGCAACACCATAGACTACAACCAAAAGCTCTTTTAAGAGCCATTCACATTGCAATAAGAGTATTCTTCCATTTACTTAGCTATGTCAACTACAGTTATTCAATTCCCAGTTTCTCTCCCTTTGATTTCTACTTCTCAGGTGAGGGTGCTGTTTAGGTAAGGATGTGATGTCTGTACAAAAACAAAACAGGCTATTTTAAATCACCCATATTGAAAAATGTAAAACAATTAGACACCCTATAACCCACACCTACACACTCATGTATCAATCTGATTGATGGATTGTGTTGTGCAGTAAACAGGCTCAGGTGTATAACTGTGGCTCCTTCCACCTTCAAAGAATAGGCAAGATGGCCAACCATGGAGAATAGTAAGACACTTCATTATTTCTATAACTACGCTGTATTGTTTGTCCTTGTGTGTCCGTTCATGTTTTTCAGCATAAAGTACTCTGCAGCCACTTAGTGTGGTGTGGACACCAGGTGAGGCCACACCACACTGAGAGGTCACTTGGTCAGGTCAACAGGAAGTATTATAAAAGAGATGCTTTACATTGAAACACAGAGAGAGATGTAGTAGTCCCAGAGTTAATGATCCCAGGTCAGTTTATATTATACAGGAAGTATTATTAAAGAGATGCTTTACATTGAAATACAGATAGAGATGCAGTAGTCCCAGAGTTAATGATCCCAGGTCAGTTTATATTATACAGGAAGTATTATTAAAGAGATGCTTTACATTGAAATACAGAGAGAGATGCAGTAGTCCCAGAGTTAATGATCCCAGGTTAGTTTATATTATACAGGAAGTGTTATTAAAGAGATGCATTACATTGAAATACAGATAGAGATGCAGTAGTCCCAGAGTTAATGATCCAAGGTCAGTTTTGCATTTCACCTCCTGATTGATGACTAACAATGTTAGAATTAAAAATAAAAACACAAGGTTTAAACATGCTCTCTCTCTCCATCTGTCTCTCGTCTGCAGGTATGTTTTGATGTGAGAGGAGGCCAACCCCCAGTCCCATCATCACCACCTCACCTGCTTTTAAGAACCTTTGGGCCGACGAGAGACACTATTATGTAATTGTGATGAACTGAGAGAATATTTATGTAGCACTGTGTTTCATTAATCATGTGCTGCCTTCCCTGCTCCTATGTGCTTACCTCTTTCCCTTTCTGTCTTTTACACCTCTCTCACCACCTCCTCTTTCTTCCTCTGTTTTTATAATGCACAACAGATGTGCATTGAAGTACAGATTAAACTTGTATTTATAACACTTGGATAATGAGCTTTTCAATAAAGCGTTTCACATTCTCTACTGGTTGAAATGAAGTGTAATGTGATGAAATACTCCACCTATCCTGTGTTTATCAGATCAATGCAGATGAAGGGCATTAGATGTTGAGATGAACCAGTGTTAGAGTATTTACATGATGCATAGGAAGTGTAGTGTTCTGTTTTTTAACATTATATTTCTGTATATATGAATTAACTAGTTAAATCCTGTTTCTAGTCTATTAGTTACAATGTGTAACCATTGATGTCCCAGGACCAAGATTGGTAAACACTGTTGAAGTGTATAATTGTAATCCATACATGCAGACACAGCGTCATTCAAAGACTGGAATTTGATAATCCTGGTATTGGATATGACTGAAAAATAATCTCAAAGTCTTTCATACCTAAACTGCACCTTTATTTGCCAAGGTAGAGTACATGATCAGTGAATATATTAAATGTACAGGCTACAATGTGGGGATCTCATGCATGGTAATAACTACATGTATATACGACTTGCATCCTTGGCACAACATGATATTATATTCTACTCAATCCATAGGCTTCATTAATGTCATTCAGGCTGTTTTGAAGTTGATACAACTGGCTATGATAGCTGAGGTTCATAGGTTCTGAACTAATATGTATACCAAACGTTTGGGTCCATACACAGATCGGCTAGATAGCTAGCTACACATCCATAGACATACAGGTATTTTAATCATCCACTGCACAATAAGCAAGAACATAGCTAGCTATGTTATTTCATCTATCTGCATGGCAAATATCAGCAAGGCAAGCTTACACAATTGTACATTCAATTTGCAGTAAATTCTTCAGCTGGCTAGATTCTATACATCCACTGTTTCACAAAACGACAGCCTGGTTTGCTGGTTGTTTCAGGAGTCCCTAAAACAACCAGAATTACAATTTCAAACTCATGTCAACACCCATAAAGCTGGTCAGCTCGCTGGTTAATGTTAGCTAGTCAGCTGGCTGGTTAATGTTACCTAGTCAGCTAGCTGGTTAATGTTAGCTAGTCAGCTAGCTGGTTAATGTTAGCTAGTCAGCTAGCTGGTTAATGTTAGCTAGTCAGCTAGCTGACTAATGTTAGCTAGTCAGCTAGCTGGTTAATGTTAGCTAGTCAGCTAGCTGACTAATGTTAGCTAGTCAGCTAGCTGGTTAATGTTAGCTAGTCAGCTAGCTGGTTAATGTTAGCTAGTCAGCTAGCTGGTTAGTGTTCGCTAGTCAGCTGGCAGGTTAATGTTAGCTAGTCAGCTAGCTGGCTAATGTTAGCTAGTCAGCTAGCTGGCTAAAACGCGATTTTCGTAAATGAACTTTAAAAAAAGCATAATCGTTTGTCTCTACATTAACTAACATTCCTGTCAACTGTACATGTTTTTTGCATGATTCTTATGATGTTATAATCCCTTACATTTGCTTCCATCCTAGGATTTCTGTCCGCCATCTTTGATCCAGTTCAGTTCTGTGTAGAGGTACCCCTCTCTCCTAGTATTTCACCACTGCCATCATCATCGTCATCATCTTCATCACCACTGCCATCATCATCGTCATCATCTTCATCATCACTGCCATCATCATCGTCATCATCTTCATCATCACTGCCATCATCATCGTCATCATCTTCATCACCACTGTCATCGTCATCATCTTCATCATCACTGCCATCATCATCATCTTCCCCAACACTCCCCTAACACTCCCCCAACACTCCCCCAACACTCCCCCTAACACTCCCCCTAACACTCCCCCAACACTCCCCTAACACTCCCCCAACACTCCCCCAACACTCCCCTAACACTCCCCAACACTCCCCTAACACTCCCCTAACACCCTCAACACTCCCCTAACACTCCCCCAACACTCCCCCAACACTCCCCTAACACTCCCCAACACTCCCCTAACACTCCCCAACACTCCCCTAACACTCCCCTAACACTCCCCTAACACTCCCCCAACACTCCCCTAACACTCCCCTAACACTCCCCCAACACTCCCCCAACACTCCCCTAACACACACACCCTCAACACACTCCCTGCCCAAATCCTAATACAGGGCGTGAAAGTGGCGAGGGGAGAGTTGGAGAGGTTGGGTTTGAGGAAGGGCTGACAGTGAGTTAACAGTGAGTTGACAGTGAGTTGACAGTGAGTTGACAGTGAGTTGACTGTGAGTTGACTGTGAGTTGACAGTGAGTTGACTGTGAGTTGACAGTGAGTTGACTGTGAGTTGACTGTGAGTTGACAGTGAGTTGATCCAGTTCAGTTCTGTGTAGGGGTACCCCTCTCTCCTAGTATTTCTGTCCGCCATCTTTGATCCAGATCAGTTCTGTGTAGGGGTACCCCTCTCTCCTAGTATTTCTGTCCGCCATCTTTGATCCAGATCAGTTCTGTGTAGGGGTACCCCTCTCTCCTAATATTTCTGTCCGCCATATTTGCTCCAGTTCAGTTCTGTGTAGAGGTACCCCTCTCTCCTAGTATTTCTGTCCATCTTTGATCCAGTTCAGTTCTGTGTAGGGGTACCCCTCTCTCCTAGTATTTTTGTCTGCCATCTTTGATCCAGATCAGTTCTGTGTAGGGGTACCCCTCTCTCCTAGTATTTCTGTCCGCCATCTTTGATCCAGATCAGTTCTGTGTAGGGGTACCCCTCTCTCCTAGTATTTCTGTCCTCCATCTTTGATCCAGTTCAGTTCTGTGTAGGGGTACCCCTCTCTCCTAGTATTTCTGTCCTCCATCTTTGCTGAAGAAATTCTAACAGTCACTAGTGCAGCAGCAGCCTCCCCGGTCCTAGTGCTGCCCGGTAAGAAGTTTAAGAAGCGAAAAAAAACGGAAAAAAAAAAAATCACAGAAAAAATATATTGATTGATATTGATTTATTTAGGGGGGGGGGCTAATGAACATTTTAGTACCAGCGATGTCCCTTATTCCTACCCTTTAACTTTTTGTCTGAAAATAAAAAAATAAACATTTTTACTCAACTGCGTTACCCACTCCAGTCAGCAGATGGCGGTCTGGGAATTTAAGGCGATGCTGTTGGTGTGACGTATAATCTAGTGGACGGAACTCTTCTTTCAACAGTAGCAACAGTTATTCAGCCACCTCGGTAGCTTGCTAGACAAAATAGCCGAAACAATAAAGCTCTTTAGACGTTTTCGAGTATATTAGCAACTGTGTTTTAAAACCACTTCTGTCGTCCAGTTAGTTATCAGATTTAATTTCATATTTACGGTGTTGTTGTTACTAGTCAGCTAGCATTAGCATAGCTAACATCCCTGACCATGAGTTCACTAAGCTACTCTAAACAAGAAGTAGAGGGTGAGGCCGTTACTGTGAAAGAAGAAAAAGACTCGTTCAGAGTGAAAGAGGATGAGGATGTTACAGTAAAAGAAGAGGAGGATGCAGTTTTTGGAGTGAAAAAGGAGGAGGAGGAGATGACCGTTACATCGATAAAGGAGGAAACTGGATATCTGGGCCCGGTTTCCCAAACACATCTTAAGGCATCCAATGGTTCTAACGGTGAACTTAGACATAAGACCTGTTACCTGATTAACACTAGTAAGTACTGTCTTAAATACAGAGGCACAAACTCTGCAGTTGTTGAACTGATGTTTGGTGTTAAATCGGAAATCTGAAATTGCTACATCCATATTGTGACTTTTATATTAGTTATTTATAACCATTGATTCTTGAAGAATATAACACATGTCTCATGAGCTTAGTTCAACTGTTTACCCCATCAGAACCCCAAATAAGCTTTTTTTACTCCAATGTTTAGAAATGTAAACCAACACTGTATAGCCTCAACATGGTTAAAACTATAATGTTGATATCATGGATGGTCAGTCCTTGCATCCATAGGTCTGTCTATGAATTTTGAAAGTAGTTACATTTCTCCAGCCCCATAATCATCTTATAACCAAAACAGTGGTGGAATGACTGCTTTGTTATTGTATGAACTGCAGATTGGTTTGTTGTGTGGGTTTTTTAAACAGCAACAAAATGGCTGCCCAGAGGCTTGGTTTGGTAAACAGCTGAGGGATGGGGGAAGGAGAAGTGTAACCACTCTCAAATTTATAGAGAAAGCTATTGTAGAAACCGTAACCCAACACCTACCGACCTCTTCAAGAAGTTCAGACATCTTGGCGTAACAGTTATAAGGTGTTGACTTGACAGTCGCTGGACCCAGGTTTGAGTTCAGCTCAGGGCTACCCCATGAATTCACTACACTATGAATACAAGGACTGGCCATCCATGATGTCATAATGATAGTTTAACCAGGTTTCTAGGATATATAGTATATTCTAGAATTCATCCATGAGGTCATAATGATAGTTTAACCAGGTTTCTAGGCTATATAGTATATTCTAGAATTCATCCATGATGTCATAATGATAGTTTAACCAGGTTTCTAGGCTATATAGTATATTCTAGAATTCATCCATGATGTCATAATGATAGTTTAACCAGGTTTCTAGGCTATATAGTATATTCTAGAATTCATCCATGATGTCATAATGATAGTTTAACCAGGTTTCTAGGCTATATAGTATATTCTAGAATTCATCCATGATGTCATAATGATAGTTTAACCAGGTTTCTAGGCTATATAGTATATTCTATAACTGCCAGTGTAGATTTCCTGTGGAGGCAAATTGTTAGAGCTGTTGATAAGTCATTGTATAATATTCAGCCAATTTTTTTTCATGCCATTACATTAAAGGCAAGACATACCTAGATTTAATTACATTCATGAATTGGTTTGAAACCTTTGTTTTAAACCCTTCTCAAAGTTGGTGCCTTGACGGATTTGTAAAAAATGGTTTGTCATGAAACACTATTTTTTTTATTTATTTAAACGTAACCTTTATTGAACTAGGCAAGTCAGTTAAGAACAAATTCTTATTTACAATGACTGACGACGCTGGGCCAGTTGTGCGCCGCCCTGTGGGACTCTCAATCACGGCCGGTTTTGATACAGCCTGAATTTGAACCAGGGTGTCTGTAGTGACGCCTCAAGCACTGAGATGCAGACCGCTGTGCCACTCTGGAGCCCCAAAATCATGTTCTAGTGCTGTCCCCAACTAAAATACATCTTGGTCAACCAAGAGTCATCTGTTCTTTCTACCATTCGCCCCATGTGTTTCTATAAAATCAACTATATGTACTGAACTTGTCTGATGCTTTAAGCACGCTGTTTGATTAAATAAATAAGACACACAAATGACGAGGGAGCCAGTCGTCACTATAACCTGACCAGAGGGAGGGAGCCAGTCGTCAACGTAACCTGACCTAGAGGGAGCCAGTCGTCAACATGACCTGACCTAGAGGGAGCCAGTCGTCAACATGACCTGACCAGAGGGAGCCAGTCGTCAACATGACCTGACCTAGAGGGAGCCAGTCGTCAACATGACCTGACCTAGAGGGAGCCAGTCGTCAACATGACCTGACCTAGAGGGAGCCAGTCGTCAACATGACCTGACCCAGAGGGAGCCAGTCGTCAACATGACCTGACCTAGAGGGAGCCAGTCGTCAACATGACCTGACCTAGAGGGAGCCAGTCGTCAACATGACCTGACCTAGAGGGAGCCAGTCGTCAACATGACCTGACCTAGAGGGAGCCAGTCGTCAACATGACCTGACCTAGAGGGAGCCAGTCGTCAACATGACCTGACCTAGAGGGAGCCAGTCGTCAGTCGTCAACATGACCTGACCTGCATTCTGCAGGCAGAAAATATTGTGATAAAAATAAATATCCTAGAAATCACTTTGGCTGCACATGGCCTGTCTACAACAAACCTGAAACATTATATCAACTATCAACTGGGTCAGTGAAACTCGGATAGCAAGCTTGCAACATTGTATAAAATATTCTACACCCTCAGTTTCCTGCTCCAGTGAGTTCTGGACAGACACAGCTGTAGGCTATTTGTGCAAAGGATAAGAAGTAATCAGGTATTTTATGACATTTCCACAGGATCAGAGAATTACATGTTTCCCTTTTTATGCTGAGTGGTTATCGAAAGGACGAGAGCTGGAAATATTTTACTAAAATACTTTGAGGAACTATTGTCATCGGCAAATGATTTTGATTAGACTTTGTTTACGTGTTGTTTGAAAATGAAGACAAAATTACTTTGAGAAGCTCCACAATTCATTAGTGGTGGTGCGTTAAGACAATCAGAAATACTATCAGACATCCCCAAATGGGCACATTTATAGGCCTACATTTGCACACAGGCCAGGTAGACTAGTCCTACTTCTATATGTGTAACCAGGTAGACTAGTCCTACTTCTATATGCTTAATTAGGTGTGTGTCTTTACTCAACATTGACAGGAGTGTTTCAAGACAATTAATAAATTGACAACAATCTTGCGTTGTCAGGTCTGGGTGGTCTGCCAGGGGCCGTTTCATTTAGTATCCGTTTGGGTCGGCATGGGGAATGATTGTATTGTCCCTTAGTATGTTGTACCGAAGTTGACCGACTGAAAGGGAGTGTAACTTTATGACTATAATTACTGTTCCCTGAAGGAAAATAAAGAAATCCTAAATCATTTCAGTTTGCTAAATCCAGTGGTTCTAACCAAGAGTCACCCAAATGGTCATTAATGCGGTTCTTCAATAATTACACATAATACTTAATACTGTAGATGTTTAGTTACAGTCACATGTTCAACTATCATCAGCTGATCCAGGATATCATTTTCTGAATGACAAACATCACGATATGCAACAACAATCAAAGTGCTTCTTCATTCATTACTCTGGTAAAGACAGTTATGCCGTGCTCCACGTTGGATCCAACATCCCTAACAAATTGATGTTTATAATGTGTTATTGTCTGCTTGATTTACAGTAGGGTCTCGTTAGTCTGTTTGGAAACAGAGAGACTTATCTCATAATGTGTAGAGAACTGTTCCTTGATGGATAGGCTATTGTACAACACACAGAGCTTTTTCCTTTATTCAGGACATTTAGAATGACAACACATCACAGAGTAGCCTAGTGGGATTATTCACAAAATTATCTGGTGATCAGGTTATGAAATGTCATAACAAAGACATTTTAGTTTCCATGTTTCACCTGAAATATTAAATGATTTATAGTCCTACGTCTGTGTTGTTGTTAGATGAAGTTATGGGTCCTACAGTAGGTCTGTGTTATTGTTAGGTGAAGTTATGGGTCCTACAGTAGGTCTATGTTGTTGTTAGATAAAGTTATGGGTCCTACAGTAGGTCTATGTTATTGTTAGGTGAAGTTATGGGTCCTACAGTAGGTCTGTGTTATTGTTAGGTGAAGTTATGGGTCCTACAGTAGGTCTATGTTGTTAGGTGAAGTTATGGGTCCTACAGTAGGTATATGTTGTTAGGTGAAGTTATGGGTCCTACAGTAGGTCTGTGTTATTGTTAGGTGAAGTTATGGGTCCTACAGTAGGTCTATGTTGTTGTTAGATAAAGTTATGGGTCCTACAGTAGGTCTATGTTATTGTTAGGTGAAGTTATGGGTCCTACAGTAGGTCTGTGTTATTGTTAGGTGAAGTTATGGGTCCTACAGTAGGTCTATGTTGTTAGGTGAAGTTATGGGTCCTACAGTAGGTATATGTTGTTAGGTGAAGTTATGGGTCCTACAGTAGGTCTGTGTTATTGTTAGGTGAAGTTATGGGTCCTACAGTAGGTCTATGTTATTGTTAGGTGAAGTTATGGGTCCTACAGTAGTTCTGTGTTATTGTTAGGTGAAGTTATGGGTCCTACAGTAGGTCTATGTTGTTAGGTGAAGTTATGGGTCCTACAGTAGGTATATGTTGTTAGGTGAAGTTATGGGTCCTACAGTAGGTCTGTGTTATTGTTAGGTGAAGTTATGGGTCCTACAGTAGGTCTGTGTTGTTGTTAGGTGAAGTTATGGGTCCTACAGTAGGTCTATGTTGTTGTTAGGTGAAGTTATGGGTCCTACAGTAGGTCTGTGTTGTTGTTAGGTGAAGTTATGGGTCCTACAGTAGGTATATGTTGTTGTTAGATAAAGTTATGGGTCCTACAGTAGGTCTATGTTATTGTTAGGTGAAGTTATGGGTCCTACAGTAGGTCTGTGTTATTGTTAGGTGAAGTTATGGGTCCTACAGTAGGTCTATGTTGTTGTTAGATAAAGTTATGGGTCCTACAGTAGGTCTATGTTATTGTTAGGTGAAGTTATGGGTCCTACAGTAGGTCTGTGTTGTTGTTAGGTGAAGTTATGGGTCCTACAGTAGGTCTATGTTGTTAGGTGAAGTTATGGGTCCTACAGTAGGTATATGTTGTTAGGTGAAGTTATGGGTCCTACAGTAGGTCTGTGTTGTTGTTAGGTGAAGTTATGGGTCCTACAGTAGGTCTATGTTGTTAGGTGAAGTTATGGGTCCTACAGTAGGTCTATGTTGTTGTTAGGTGAAGTTATGGGTCCTACAGTAGGTCTATGTTGTTATTAGGGGAAGTTATGGGTCCTACAGTAGGTCTATGTTGTTGTTAGGTGAAGTTATGGGTCCTACAGTAGGTCTATGTTATTGTTAGGTGAAGTTATGGATCCTACAGTAGGTCTGTGTTGTTGTTAGGTGAAGTTATGGGTCCTACAGTAGGTCTATGTTGTTGTTAGGTGAAGTTATGGGTCCTACAGTAGGTCTATGTTGTTGTCAGGTGAAGTTATGGGTCCTACAGTAGGTCTATGTTGTTGTCAGGTGAAGTTATGGGTCCTACAGTAGGTCTGTGTTGTTGTTAGGTGAAGTTATGGGCCAATTTGGCATACACTTGGTGTACAAACCCTCATTGTCAGGCTGATGTTAAAGCTAGCCAAAGAGCATTTTATTGGTTGAGGTGTTTTTTAAGTATAAAGCAGTTGATTTGCGACAATAACACAAACATATTAAGCAGGTGATTCAACCGAGCCTTACAATTATAATCCAAAGTAGTGTGAAATGAACTCATAGGCAACCTGGAAATGGAGGCTATTTTTGCTGTCAGCCTATGAGAACTCCCCTGAGTTTTCCCCACGGTGGTGAATTGGTGAATAGACACAGAGCTTAATGTGAGTTTCCTTGAGTAGCACTCCTGATCTTGCGCTGTAATATTCAGAATACATTGTGAAAAGCTAAAATCTTTGCTCACCATCCATAACTAGTGGTTTCCTCATTAGCAGATATACTACATCCATAACTAGTGGTTTCCTCATGACCAGATATACTACATCCATAACTAGTGGTTTCCTCATTACCAGATATACTACATCCATAACTAGTGGTTTCCTCATTACCAGATATACTACATCCATAACTAGTGGTTTCCTCATTAGCAGATATACTACATCCATAACTAGTGGTTTCCTCATTACCAGATATACTACATCCATAACTAGTGGTTTCCTCATTACCAGATATACTACATCCATAACTAGTGGTTTCCTCATGACCAGATATACTACATCCATAACTAGTGGTTTCCTCATTACCAGATATACTACATCCATAACTAGTGGTTTCCTCATTACCAGATATACTACATCCATAACTAGTGGTTTCCTCATTACCAGATATACTACATCCATAACTAGTGGTTTCCTCATTACCAGATATACTACATCCATAACTAGTGGTTTCCTCATTACCAGATATACTACATCCATAACTAGTGGTTTCCTCATTACCAGATATACTACATCCATAACTAGTGGTTTCCTCATTAGCAGATATACTACATCCATAACTAGTGGTTTCCTCATTACCAGATATACTACATCCATAACTAGTGGTTTCCTCATTAGCAGGGAGGAGTTTCTACAACCAAATCGCCCTCGTGCCGCAATTTTAGCAAACACAGAAAGGGGCCAATATTGGAGACCAAAAGTCGTCTGCCACACTGCTTAGGATTTCAACAACTTTAACTTATTTCTAGCCTGCAATCATCGATGTTACTAATAATGTGAAAACAAGACAAAATATGACTATTGTTGGTCATTTTAAGACAATTGTCAAATAATTTTAACATTCATTAGACGTCAATTGTTGTACAACATCATGGCTACGCTGTTGGCATCCCCTTTTACAGTGGATTTCCGCTGTTGTGGGCCTTTAACCATCTGTCTGACTTTGTTGTTCACACAGGAGAGATATGGGACTATCGTAGATCCTCTGGGGAGCCTCAACAACCTCGTGATGCTGACAAGGCAGAGGAGAGTCTCTCCAGATCAGAACACCTCAAGAAACACCTACAGAGACCCACAGGGAAGATAACTCACTGCTGCTCTGACTGTGGGAAGAGATTCACCTCATCAGGCATTAAAATTCATCAGAGAACACACACAGGAGAGAAACCTTATAGCTGTACTCAATGTGGGAAGAGTTTTGTACAATCTAGCTATCTGAAGATACACCAGAGAATACACACAGGAGAGAAACCTTTTGGCTGTGATCAATGTGGGAAGAGTTTTGGTCATTCAACCAGCCTGATATCACACCAGAGAATACACACAGGAGAGAAACCATATAGCTGTGATCAATGTGGGAAGAGTTTTACTCGGCTAAGCAGCCTGATATCACACCAGAGAACACACACAGGTGAGAAATCTTATAGCTGTACTCAATGTGGGAAGAGTTTTACTCAGCTCGGCATCCTGATATCACACCAGAGAACACACACAGGAGAGAAACCGTATAGCTGTGATGAATGTGGGAAGAGTTTTCCTGCATTTAGGAATCTGACTACACCTGAGAACACACACAGGAGAGAGACCTTTTTGCTGTACTCAATGTGGGAAGAGTTATGTTCGATCTGGTGATCTGACAGTACACCAGAGAACACACACAGGAGAGAAACCTTATAGCTGTGTTCAATGTGGGAAGAATTTTGTTACATCTAGCCTTCTGACAGTACACCAGAGAATACACACAGAATAGAAATCGTATAGCTCTAATCGATGTGGGAAGAGTTTTACTCAGTCAAACAGCCTGGTACAACACCAGAGAACACACACAGGAGAGAAACCTCTTAGCTGTGATCAGAGAGAGAATCATATAAAAGATCTCAGATCAAATATCAGAAAATACATGAAGGAGTTGTTTCATGATATCAATGAATTAATGTCAAAATGTAGAATGTTTTAACATTGTACTAGGAGTATTTTAATAATGTCACAATGTAGAAGCCAAAATGTTTGCCTCTTTATCAATTGATTTCAAAATGATATGGATATTAGCATCAGGGGAAAAACCCAGGCTCTGAATTGAAAGTTGTGTTGTGTTGAGTTGTGTTACACTTAACACGTTGGCTATTTATGAGATTTAACAAAAAGTAACTAACACAAAAAGAGCTGTGTTACACTTACCATGTTGGTGACCCACTGGAATCAAAATGTAGCGATCTGTTTTCTACAAGTTGTCCTCTAACCAGGGATGTACACATTATTCCCAGATTCCGTGTGGTTTTTGAGCTGTTAGTTTTAACAGGACGTGCAACCTCATCTCCCTCCTGTCGTACAATTGATTTCGATTTCGACACGTTATCGATGAGTTATGACAAATTAGTGTTGCGTTCCTTTGTTTAGCGACCCCTACATTTAAATGTATCACTCCAAAATGTGGCTGACTGTCTTCTGCAGGTTGTACTCTAATCAGTGAGGTAAAATATATCTCCCATTTCCATGTGTTTTTTTTAGTTGTGTTAGTTTCAACATCACGTACAACCTGATTTCCCCCCTAATCGATATCAGTGATTTATTGCTACTTGTCAAAACAACAGTGTTTCTGGTGCTTGTGCAAGTTATAAGGAGCTTGTTTAAAAAAAATACAAGTAATATGATTATTGTGGCAGATGTTTGTGTATATAGCACATTTTTTGTTTAGGTTTTCAATGTATCACAAACTCTGCATATTGGTTATTGATTTAGACACGATAAAACTTTGTTTTGACAGTGGGGCTATCCCGCCTAGCAAAATGTAATTGAAAAGCCGTTGAAAATAAGATTATGCAACCAAATATTTTATATTTACATTTCATGTAAGATTTGGTAATGATTATTATTAATGCAACCAACTGACCATTTTTGGGTACAATTATATTGACATTGTTGCCCTGCTTTTAGAATATCAGGGTTAATTCTCATTCTCAAATGTCCGTGTTAAGGACAACTTGGTTGCTGATTGTCTCAAGGGTGGGCAGTCAAAAAGTTTTGCGTTTAGGCAGTGAGTTGCCATGGATCAGAATTTATTTTGACTGCACGTTCTTCAGTATTTGAGATGAGTTTTGTTTGGGCTCGTTCCAAGGGGACGAGAGTTCTAGAAGCTAGTGAGTTTTAGGAAGACGAGAGTTCTAGAAGCTAGTGAGTTTTAGGAAGATGAGAGTTCTAGAAGCTAGTGGGTTTTAGGAAGACGAGAGTTCTAGAAGCTAGTGAGGAAAAAAAAAAAATGTTTTAATTGTTGACAGCCAGTAGACACCATGTTTATATTGGTGAAGGTGAAGCATTGTAGTTGATTATAATGTGAAATGGAAGTTTTTTCTGTTGGTGGTGAGCATTCTCTTAAGTTGTTATAGTCTTTGGTTTTTCCATTTCTGTTAGTCAGTATGTGTTACACCGGCTTGTCCATCTCGTTAGTGGGAAGGTGTTTCACCTGAGCTGGTCCAGGTTCTATTTAAGAGTGTCTGGCCCAGTGCTCCAGTTGTCTTGATACATGTGGAGAGTCAACACCTTTAGTTGCTCCACGTTTTTGGTTTGCTTCCTGTCTTTAAGTTTGGTGTGGGTTTTTATTTTGTTTGCCTCTTCTTGGGCAGATTTAGTGGGTCTCATGGTGGGTGTCTTTTAGGTCCCAGTTGTTGTTACTAGTCAACTTCCAGTGGACACCCCCATAGTGTCTTTCAGAGACCCTCCTAAAAAACAAGCTTATATTTTGGGTTGGATGTTGCATCCAATTAATATTTTAATGAATGGATTTTCCTTAGAATGCTAATTCGTCTTTCAGTTAATCTTATGTTTGTTGTGGTAAATATTTCTGTTTATTTTCATTGTTTTATTTTTTTTCCTGTGACGCATCCATGTCTGAAATGTGCTGTATAAATAAAGCTTGATTTGAACATATTGCAAAAGAAATTAACCCAATGACTGACAATCAACAGACTCTTGCAAAACCAATACGTATCTTGGTCCATCTTATTATGAAAAAAAGTATAAATTCAGTATATCTCCCACTATGTCAAAATAGTGCTGGTATGTACGTTTAGTATCACTTTTCAACCAACCCAGTACATTTGTTGAAGATAAATGTTTAATTCAACAATACGTCAAAGGATTCAATTACTGCAAACCGAAACAAACAAATGGATCAACCAGATCAATCCCACTTTTCCAGCCTGCTGAAGGCGTGGTGGAGTGGTAAACACCACCCCCGGCTCTACCAGGGGCTTGAGGTGGTCTCCCACAGCTCTGCTTATGTCATGTTCTGTGGCCTTGCTGTTCCATTTATTGACTGTCCCTGCAACACAGAAACACATTTAGTCATATTATATATAACACTCAAAGTAATGGATATGGAGCATCTATGGCCTCAGTTACACCTGGCACCTAAATGTGACGTCTGTCATCTGATCACTCCAAGCTGCATTAGGTTCAGATCTACCAGGATGGGCCTTTGACATCGTCTGGATGCAGCCAGGCCACCAAATATGCATCAGCAATGTAAAGAGATGGGGTGAATGAGTGGGGAAAGTTACATTTGACACAAATGACCTTCATAATATCAAAGAACAAATGTGTGTGTCTGAGGGGAAATTAACTTTCATACAGCCAAAAGGGGTGAGAAATTACACCAATATCAGTGGACAATTTGCACTAATGTAAATAAACATAGATGATGGAACATATTCCCTTTAGCTGACGTGATGAACCGCTAAGGGGACATAAATATTTACCATCTAAACCATGTGTGACCTCTCACCTCTCTGGCTGTAGAAGTGTTCTACCTAACCAGTCCCTCAACAGCTCTCTGACTGAGCTCCATCCTCACTGGGTCTTCAGAGGAGAGGAAGGCTGAGGAGGGATGGAAGGATGAATATATCAGTCAGTCAATAATGTGTAGAGCTGCTGTCTATGCTGTCTGACTAAATCACTATTTTAGTAGTTCATTAAAGTAAATTAGGCTTTATGACTGCTGAATACCAACTATCAATCACTTAGATCATGTAATTTCAGGTAGAGATACATCCTTGGGACGTCCCTAGCCCGTTGAAGTTGACATTTAAAATGGTTAGGGTGGGGGTTAAGGTTAGGGTTTAGGGTAGGGATGTCCCAAGGATCCCAGATAGCATTGACCATTGTGCATTCTTCTGTCTCTTTTACATAGCAGGTGATGGGTTCTGACTTCTGAACTTGAAAATATGAAATATCCTCATTCATGTCACTGTTTGAGAGAAGGGGATGTAGAACGTTTACAGTCTGTCAGAATGTGTTATTGTTAGACGTCAGGGATCCTATGAAAGGAGAAGGGCCCCAGTCTGGAACAAGTCAACAGGACAGCCGTGAGGTGGGGAGGAGAAGGGCCAAAGTCTGGAACAAGTCAACAGGACAGCCGTGAGGTGGGGAGGAGAAGGGCCACAGTCTGGAACAAGTCAACAGGACAGCCGTGAGGTGGGGAGGAGAAGGGCCACAGTCTGGAACAATTCAACAGGACAGCCGTGAGGTGGGGAGGAGAAGGGCCACAGTCTGGAACAAGTCAACAGGACAGCCGTGAGGTGGGGAGGAGAAGGGCCACAGTCTGGAACAAGTCAACAGGACAGCCGTGAGGTGGGGAGGAGAAGGGCCACAGTCTGGAACAAGTCAACAGGACAGCTGTGAGGTGGGGAGGAGAAGGGCCACAGTCTGGAACAAGTCAACAGGACAGCCGTGAGGTGGGAAGGAGAAGGGCCACAGTCTGGAACAAGTCAACAGGACAGCCGTGAGGTGGGGAGGAGTGAGGAATTTAGGCTGAGGTCAGATGAGGTGAGGAAGAACTGATATGACTAAAGTTCTACCTAGGAACAGAGGTGTAAGGAGGAGACTCAGCATAAAGGGTTAATACCAGTAAGGAGGAGACTCAGCATAAAGGGTTAAATACCAGTAAGGAGGAGACTCAGCATAAAGGGTTAATACCAGTAAGGAGGAGCCTCAGCATAAAGGGTTAATACCAGTAAGGAGGAGACTCAGCATAAAGGGTTAATACCAGTAAGGAGGAGACTCAGCATAAAGGGTTAAATACCAGCAGCTTGTGTGAATATGTCTTGGTCTCATGCAGCTGGGACTCAGTGGGTGAATAAACTTGGTTTGAGCTTCACTTATAGTCTGAGTTTTTACTCTTTATTTAGAACTTAACACAGGTGTAAAAGAAACACAGACAAGACAAGTAGGCGCGCAGTGGATTATGGTCATTGTAGTTGATTACAAGGTTTTATACGCTAAACTATGTATAATATTGGCCTCTTGGAAAATACAAATTTACAACATCGCACAGTTCAGTCTGGATCTGATTTATCTCTAGAGAAACTACAACTCCCTACTACATCACACAGTTCAGTCTGGGTCTGATTTATCTCTAGAGAAACTACAACTCCCTACTATGTCACACAGTTCAGTCTGGATCTGATTTATCTCTTGTGAGGGAAAATCTATGTTAACCTCTTTAAGTTGATATGACTTCTAATGTGTTGAAGGATCTCTTTAAGGTTGAGAAGTTTATGTGTGTGTTTGTGTGGGTGTGCAACCTCACACACACCCTCTGGGCAGACAGGCCAAAGGCGCTTGGCCCAATTCAGGGAACCGTTGATCTACTTCACAGGAACTGTTTCTAGAGTGATTTCCTGTTGTTTTGACACCTCACTAGAAGACTAGAATAACTAGCTGTAGCTACAGAACGAGACGACCAATTCACAGTTAGTCTGTGTCTCGTTCTCCACACACATACACAAACCAAGATCACGTGTTTACCAACTACACTTGATCGTTGATACTAATCATCATGTTTGAATCTGAGAGTAAATAGAGCCGACTACACTCTAAAAATGAAGGGTTCAACTGGAGTTGTTCTCAGATCCCCTAAGAACCGTAGGGTTCTTGGTCAATGAAAAACAGCCCCAAAAGGTTCTTCAAAGAACTTGTTAGAAGGTGGGTTCATCGAGGAACCTCCGTTGTTGCTGGACTTCTTCCGGGAACTTCACAATTACAACTGAAAACGATGGTGACAAGTTTGGATGCGACAACAGTTAAAAAGGTTAAGTTGGGTTGATGTTTGGCTCTGAATATGTCTCGAAATCATTTATTATAATAATATAACATACTAATAATGAATAATGAAGACAATGATGGTTTTCTGTGAATATCTTCCATAACGTTACTATAGTTAATGAACGTAAATATTAGAAAGCCGGGTTTGACCGTCGGCGTTGTATGAGCTACAGTACAGTACCGTTAGCTAGCTAGCTAACGTTATGTCCTAACTAGGCACAACTAGGTTTGGATTATTTCCTCAACTATATTCTTTCCCATATATTGTATAAAGCCAACAACAGCTCTTATTCCTTCCCTTTCTCTAATGTATTTTGTAATAAAATGAGCAAGTGTAGTAAGATCATTGCTTTACTTTACTAGGACTGGAGACCACAGCAGCGATTCTGCTCTTGCCCAAACTCTTCAATGAGGACCCGAGTGGCCTTTATGTCCATGACAAGGTATGTCTATGCACCAATCATCTATTTCTTCATAAACATAAGTGTGCATGCTTATATAAAACTACAGCTTAACATTTGTTATGTTAATTGTATGTATATTAATCTTTTCTTACTTTTGTTGACACAGATTTCACCGCTCTTCACTCCTTTACTGCACATCGGTGGAAATCCATTTCACCATGAGAGTGAAATCCCGCTGGCCTTTGATGGGGAGAACATCCAGGCCCTCGAGGACGTCCCCATGGGTCTTGGGGCTCTGCTACGGCTGGATTTTTATTTTCCCTTAATTTCCCAAAAATGTCAGAAAAACCCTTATGTTGTTAAGTTACTGTGTTCTGGGGATCAGAGAAGTTGGGGTGAAGTTACCAGGGCCGGTCATAAAGATGGCAAACTTCCTAACATAACTAAGTGGATACGATATACACACTAAAGCTGAAAAATCTGTATTTAGCATCAAGTCTACAATGTTGTTAGTTTACCTGTGATTCACTCCAGTTTCTGAGACAACTGCCCAGACTTTATAGACAGTTTAATAATGCTTAAAACTCATCTTTATCAAATGATCCGTTAAAGATACCAACTCAAAGCCTACGTTCGTCTATATATGGGTTGTTTAAATTGTATCTAATTATATTCCCAGTATTACTTCATCAAATCTCTACTAATCATTATACACACATACAATTCATCATATATTCACAGAATCCATAGAAAACATAAGACATTCTTAGGTACTCACGACAACTATTCCATTTGCTTTTTCAAGGACTCTCCACAGCTACGAAGCAGCTCTCCAAACATACTCACAACGGAACCAAAAAATATACGTTTGTTTCCCGGACAATGACCATGGGATCCTCAACGGTTCTCTAACCTCCCAGAGACCACGGCAAAATCAAGCCTCCCAGGAACTATAGACCTTCCGCTGCTTTCTAAAATATCATCCCCCTCTCAATACCACCCCGTGATCTTCTATGATGGGCAGTGAAGGAACGGAACCCCAAGATAACGTTATATCAAAGCTTATTATCCACATGTCAATCATCTGATTAAGCATATTTCTATATGAGGAACTATAGATCTCTAGGAGGAACTATAGATCTCTAGGAGGAACTATAGATCTCTAGGTGGAACTATAGATCTCTAGGAGGAACTATAGATCTCTAGGAGGAACTATAGATCTCTATGAGGAACTATAGATCTCTAGGAGGAACTATAGATCTCTAGGAGGAACTATAGATCTATCTCTATGAGGAACTATAGATCTCTAGGAGGAACTATAGATCTCTATGAGGAACTATAGATCTCTAGGAGGAACTATAGATCTCTATGAGGAACTATAGATCTATCTCTATGAGGAAATATAGATCTCTAGGAGGAACTATAGATCTCTGTGAGGAACTACAGATCTCTAAAGGAACTATAGATCTCTAGGAGGAACTATAGATCTCTAGGAGGAACTATAGATCTCTAGGAGGAACTATAGATCTCTATGAGGAACTATAGATCTCTAGGAGGAACTATTGATCTCTAGGAGGAACTATAGATCTCTGTGAGGAACTATAGATCTCTAGGAGGAACTATAGATCTCTAGGAGGAACTATAGATCTCTAGGAGGAACTATAGATCTCTAGGAGGAACTATAGATCTCTATGAGGAACTATTGATCTCTAGGAGGAACTATAGATCTCTGTGAGGAACTATAGATCTCTAGGAGGAACTATAGATCTCTAGGAGGAACTATAGAACTCTAGGAGGAACTATAGATCTCTAGGAGGAACTATAGATCTCTAGGAGGAACTATAGATCTCTAGGAGGAACTATAGATCTCTAGGAGGAACTATAGATCTCTGTTACTATCCAAACATCAGATTATGACTCAGTCACACAACTCTCATACCACAGTCACACAACTCTCATACCACAGTCACACAACTCTCATATCACAGTCACACAACTCTCATATCAGAAAATATGAAATGGGGTCCAGGTTTAAAATAATTACAGGTTTAAAACAATTACAGGTGCATCTTACTATCTTGTACTATATCATAAATGGTCTTAACTAGTAAACACAGATTCTAGTTGTCATCACGTTCACACAGATTCTAGTTGTCATCTCGTTCACACAGATTCTAGATATTTAACGCGAAATGACCGAACCCAGGGCATACCTGGCAGCACGTTTAAAATCTTTGGAATTCACCACTTCTGAGAGTCACACAGACACTTTTCAGAATGAGGTCCTTCTTCCAATAGAGTTTCACCAGGTACCGTGTTTCACACAGAACCCACAGTCACCCTGGCCCCTCACCCCTACAGACCAATCCCCACTGTGATCAATTCAGTGTCAGGATGGCTCTAGGTCGCCCGCAACCGACCAATGATAGGTGTCTGAGTCGACTGACTCTCAGATCATCCTCCACTGACTCGGCCCTGTTTACGCCTCCAAGGTGCCCCCTCACACAGGAATACACACTCAGAGCCTACTGACTGGGCCCTGTTTACACCTCCACACAGGAATACACACTCAGAGCCTACTGACTGGGCCCTGTTTACACCTCCACATAGGAATACACACTCAGAGCCTACTGACTGGGCCCTGTTTACACCTCCACACAGGAATACACACTCAGAGCCTACTGACTGGGCCCTGTTTACACCTCCACACAGGAATACACACTCAGAGCCTCCTGACTGGGCCCTGTTTACACCTCCACACAGGAATACACACTCAGAGCCTACTGACTGGGCCCTGTTTACACCTCCACACAGGAATACACACTCAGAGCCTACTGACTGGGCCCTGTTTACACCTCCACACAGGAATACACACTCAGAGCCTCCTGACTGGGCCCTGTTTACACCTCCACACAGGAATACACACTCAGAGCCTACTGACTGGGCCCTGTTTACACCTCCACACAGGAATACACACTCAGAGCCTACTGACTGGGCCCTGTTTACACCTCCACACAGGAATACACACTCAGAGCCTACTGACTGGGCCCTGTTTACACCTCCACACAGGAATACACACTCAGAGCCTCCTGACTGGGCCCTGTTTACACCTCCACACAGGAATACACACTCAGAGCCTACTGACTGGGCCCTGTTTACACCACTATATATACTATACTGATGGTATCCACTATATATACTATACTGATGGTATCCACTATATATACTATACTGATGGTATCCACTATATATACTATACTGATGGTATCCACTATATATACTATACTGATGGTATCCACTATATATACTATACTGATGGTATCCACTATATACACTATACTGATGGTATCCACTATATATACTATACTGATGGTATCCACTATATACACTATACTGATGGTATCCACTATATATACTATACTGATGGTATCCACTATATAAACTATACTGATGGTATCCACTATATGTACTATACTGATGGTATCCACTATATATACTATACTGATGGTATCCACTATATATACTATACTGATGGTATCCACTATATATACTATACTGATGGTATCCACTATATACACTATACTGATGGTATCCACTATATACACTATACTGATGGTATCCACTATATATACTATACTGATGGTATCCACTATATACACTATACTGATGGTATCCACTATATATACTATACTGATGGTATCCACTATATATACTATACTGATGGTATCCACTATATACTATACTGATGGTATCCACTATATATACTATACTGATGGTATCCACTATATATACTATACTGATGGTATCCACTATATATACTATACTGATGGTATCCACTATATATACTATACTGATGGTATCCACTATATATACTATACTGATGGTATCCACTATATATACTATACTGATGGTATCCACTAGATATACTATACTGATGGTATCCACTATATATACTATACTGATGGTATCCACTATATATACTATACTGATGGTATCCACTATATATACTATTCTGATGGTATCCACTCGGCTCGCTGCCTCTCAGATCAAAGGTGGGTCCATCTGCTCCGTTCCCGCAGTGTGGTCTCCCTGAGATCCCAAGTTAGAGGGATCCCTGGTGCACCATTTACCCAGGTCACCAGGAGCGGTCACCAAGTCAAGATTCACATCCCCATCGCCAAATGTGGTGGTTAATATCAAATGAGACAAACTTATCACACAAGTCAGAGTTATTCTTAAACTAAATCTTTATTCACTTATAAGGGAGCAGGTCAATACAACACACATATAAAGTCAATCAATTGGGTGCCCTATGATAATGATGGCTGGTCGAACAATCACCCCCAGATGATTCGTTGAGAGATGAATCAACCCCAGATGATTCGTTGAGAGCCCCGAGACAAAAGTACAAAGGTCTTTTACAGCCAAGATACACCCCTTTCAACCTACATGACGAACAACAGATGTATAGAACGGGTCACAAGGTTAAGATTTGTATGAAAGATACTTATAATTCTCAGCAGACAGTATCTGCTGTAAAAACAGTACTCTTTGTGTAGAGACCAGGGTCTGGCCCTGAGGTCATCTCTCCCTGGTAACATATAGAACAGAAACATTAACTCATGCTCTGGAATGCAGTCTCTTTAGGTTTTATCACCCAAAAGACATTGTAAATCTCCTGTCAGTGTTTTCTCCCAGAGGCCCATCCTCAGTAGAACACAGACACAATAGTTCTAAGAACCCTCTATTCTGTTGCATAAAACAACCATTTGATGCAATAAAAGTATTATAACATAATCTTGCAGTTTTGCTCTCAGTGTCCACTGGAAGTTGGCTAGTAACAACAACTGGGACCTAAAAGACACCCACCATGAGACCCACTAAATCTGCCCAAGAAGAGGAAAACAAAAGAAAAACCCACACCAAACTTAAAGACAGGAAGCAAACCAAAAAGGTGGATCAACTAAAGGTGTTGACTCTCCACATGTATCAAGACAACTGGAGCACTGGGCCAGACACTCTTAAATAGAACCTGGACCAGCTCAGGTAAAAAACACCTTCCCACTAACGAGATGGACAAGCCAGCACAGGTGTAACACATACTGACTAACGAGGTGACACCAATCAGTGCGTCCTACGTGCTAATGAGCTAGACGTGCTAACGGGCTAGACGTGCTAACGAGCTAGACGTGCTAACGAGCTAAAATCCAAACCTCAAAACATAAATGGAAAAACCAAAGACTGTAACACCTTAAAAGTTTGCTCACCACCAACAGAAAACAACTTCCATTTCACATTATAATCAACTACAATGTTTCACCTTCACAAATATAAACATGGTGTCTACTGGCTGTCAACAATTATAAACAATATTTTTTTATATCTTCCTAAAACTCACTAGCTTCTAGAACTCTCGTCCCCTTGGAACGAGCCCAAATAAAACTCATCTCCAATACTGAAGAACGTGCAGTCAAAATAAATTCTGATCCATGGCAACTCACTGCCTAAACGCAAAACTTTTTGACTGCCCAACCCTTGAGACAATCAGCAACCAAGTTGTCCTTAACACGGACATTTGAGAATGAGAATTAACCTTGATATTCTAAAAGCAGGGCAACAATGTCAATATAATTGTACCAAAAAATTGTCAGTTGGTTGCATAAATAAATATCATTACTAAATGTTACATGAAATGTAAATATGAAATAGCCCCAAAGTCAAAACACAGTTTTAACGTGTCCAAATCATTAACCAATATGCAGAAACAGTTTGGGATGAATTGAAAACCTAAACATAAAATGTACTATATACACAACCATCTGGCACAATAATCATATTACTTGTATTTATTTAAACAAGCACCTTATAAACTGCACAAGCACAAAAAACGCTATTGTTTTGACAAGTAGCAATAAATCACTGATATCAATTAGGGGGGGAAATCAGGTTGTACATGCTGTTGAAACTAACACAACTAAAAAAACACATGGAAATGGGAGATATATTTTACCTCACTGATTAGAGGACAACCTGCAGAAGACAGTCAGCTACATTTTGGAGTGATACATTTAAATTTAGGGGTCGCTGAACAAAGGAACACAACACTTATTTGTCATAACTCATCGATATCACGCTAAAATCATTTGTGTGACAGAAGGGAGATGAGGTTGCACGTCCTGTTAAAACTAACAGCTCAAAAACCACAGGAATCTGGGAATAATGTGTACATCCCTGGTTAGAGGACAATTTGTAGAAAACAGCTAGATACATTTTGAAGTGATGCATTTTGATTCCAGTGCGTAACCAACATTGTAAGTGTAACACAGCTCATTTTTTGTTAGTCACTTTTTGTTAAATCACATAAATAGTACTCTTTCAATTCAGAGCCTGGATTTTCCCCCTGAGGCTTATATCCATATCATGCTGAAATCAATTGAATGGGGAAAACGTTTAGGGTTCTACATTGTGACATCATTAAAATACTCCTTCTACAATATTAAAACATTCTACATTCTGACATATCATTGATATCATGAAACAACTCCTTCATGTATTTTCTGATGTTTGATCAGATGTCTTTTATCGGTGAATCTCTTGTCACACTGATCACAGCTATAAGGTTTCTCTCCTGTGTGTGTTCTCTGGTGTAGAGTCAGAGAGCCAGATTGACCAAAACTCTTCCCACATTGACCACAGCTATAAGGTTTCTCTCCTGTGTGTGTTCTCTGGTGTACAGTCAGAGAGCCAGATGTTATAAAAGTCTTCCCACATTGATCACAGCTATAAGGTTTCTCTCCTGTGTGTATTCTCTGGTGTAGAGTCAGAGAGCCAGATGTAGTAAAACTCTTCCCACATTGATCACAGCTATAAGGTTTCTCTCCTGTGTGTAATCTCTGGTGTGATACCAGATGGCCAGATCCACGAAAACTCTTCCCACATTGACCACAGCTATAAGATTTCTCTCCTGTGTGTGTTCTCTGGTGTGATACTAGATGGCCAGATTGACCAAAACTCTTCCCACATTGATCACAGCTATAAGGTTTCTCTCCTGTGTGTGTTCTCTGGTGTAGAGTCAGCGAGCCAGATGTAGTAAAACTCTTCCCACATTGATCACAGCTATAAGATTTCTCTCCTGTGTGTGTTCTCTGGTGTAGAGTCAGATTTCTAGATGCAGCAAAACTCTTCCCACATTGACCACAGCTATAAGATTTCTCTCCTGTGTGCGTTCTCTGGTGTGATACTAGATGGCCAGATTGACCAAAACTCTTCCCACATTGATCACAGCTATAAGGTTTCTCTCCTGTGTGTGTTCTCTGGTGTAGAGTCAGCGAGCCAGATGTAGTAAAACTCTTCCCACATTGAACACAGCTATAAGGTTTCTCTCCTGTGTGTGTTCTCTGGTGTGATACCAGATGGCCAGATCCACGAAAACTCTTCCCACATTGATCACAGCAATAAGGTTTCTCTCCTGTGTGTATTCTCTGGTGTTGAGTCAGAGTTCTAGATGCAGCAAAACTCTTCCCACATTGACCACAGCTATAAGATTTCTCTCCTGTGTGTGTTCTCTGGTGTGATACCAGATGGCCAGATTGACCAAAACTCTTCCCACATTGAACACAGCCGTAAGGTTTCTCTCCTGTGTGTGTTCTCTGATGAATTTTAATGCCTGATGAGGTGAATCTCTTCCCACAGTCAGAGCAGCAGTGAGTTCTCTTCCCTGTGGATCTCTGCAGGTGTTTCCTGAGGTGTTCTGAGAGACTCTTCTCTGCCTCGTCAGCATCATGATGTTGTTGAAGCTCCCCAGAGGATCCACAATAGTCACGTCTCTCTCCTATGTGAACAACAAAGTCAGACAGATTGTTAAAGGCCCACAACAGCGGAAATCCACTGTAAAAGTGTTGCCAACAGCGCAGCCATGATGTTGTAAACAATTTAAGTCAGTAATGAATGTTACAATTATTTGACAATTGTCCTAAAATGAGCAAGAATAGTCATATTTTGTCTTGTTTTCACATTAGTAGTAACATCGATGTTTGTAGGCTAGAAATAAGTTATTAAAGTTGTTGAAATCCTAAGCAGTGTGCCAGACGACTTTTGGTCTCAAATTTTGGCCCCTTTCTGTGTTTGCTAAAATTGCGGCACGAGGGCGATGCACATGCAAACACACTTGCAGAAACACCTCCCTGCTGATGAGGAAACCGATAGTTATGGTTGTAGTATATCTGGTAATGAGGAAACCACTAGTTATGGATGTAGTATATCTGGTGATGAGGAAACCACTAGTTATGGATGTAGTATATCTGGTAATGAGGAAACCACTAGTTATGGATGTAGTATATCTGGTAATGAGGAAACCACTAGTTATGGATGTAGTATATCTGGTAATGAGGAAACCACTAGTTATGGATGTAGTATATCTGGTAATGAGGAAACCACTAGTTATGGATGTAGTATATCTGCTAATGAGGAAACCACTAGTTATGGATGTAGTTTTTTCTCTCTGCCTGGAGAAAAAATGGTGAGCGACGATTTTAGTTTTTCACAAGGCATTCTGAATATTACAGCACTATCAGGAGTGCTACTCAAGGAAACTCACATTAAGCTCTGTGTCTATTCACTAATTCACCACCGTGGGGGAAAACTCAGGGGAGTTCTCATAGGCTGACAGCAAATATAGCCTCCATTTACAGGTTGTTTATGAGTGCATTTCACATTACTTTAAGATTATAATTGTAAGGCTCGTTTGAATCTCCTGCTTAATATGTTTGTGTTATTGTCGCAAATCAACTGCTTTATACATAAACACTTAAACCTGTAAAATGCTCTTTGGCTAGCTTTGCCATCAGCCTGACAGAGGGTTTTACACTAAGTATTTGCCCATAACATCACCTAACAATAACATAGACCTACTGTAGGACCCATAACTTCACCTAACAACAACATAAACCTACTGTAGGACCCATAACTTCACCTAACAACAACATAGACCTAGGACTATATATTTAATATTTCAGGTGAAACATGGAAACTAAAATGTCTTTGTCATGACATTTCATAACCCGATCACCAGATAATTTTGTGAATAATCCCACTAGGCTACTCTGTAATGTGTTGTCATTCTAAATGTCCTGAATAAAGGAAAATAGCTCTGTGTGTTGAACAATAGCCTATCCATCAAGGAACAATTCTCTACACATTATGAGCTAAGTATCTCTGTGTCCAGACAGACTAACGAGACCCTACTGTAAATCAAGCAGACAATAACACATTATAAACATCAATTTGTTAGGGATGTTGGATCCAACGTGGAGCACGGCATAACTGTCTTTACCAGAGTAATGAATGAAGAAGCACTTTGGTTGTTGTTGCATGTCATGATGTTTGTCATGTGACTGTCATTCAGAAAATGATTTCCTGGATCAGCTGATGATAGTTGAACATGTGACTGTAACTAAACAGCTACAGTATTAAGTATTATGTGTAATTATTGAAGAACTGCGTTAATGACAGTATCCATTTGGGTGTCAATAAAGTTAAGGTGACTCTCGGTTTGAACCACTGGATTTAGCAAACTCTGAAATGATTTAGGATTTCTGTTCCCATGAAAACTGTTTTCCCACCGTAACATAAGGAGACACTAAATGTTACGTAGTTAGAGAGCATTTCAGAGATCTGAATACAAAAAAACTGTCCTAACAGGACAATAACCTAAACCACAAGGCCAAATCTACACTGGAGGAGCTTACCAAGATGACATTGAATGTTCCTGAGTGGCCTAGTTACAGTTTGGACTTAAATCGTCTTGAAAGTCTATGGCAAGACCAGAAAATGGCTTGTGTCCCTGTTTTATTTACATTTTTAGTCATTTAGCAGACGCTCTTATCCAGAGCGACTTACAGTAGTGAATGCATACATTTCATACATGGGAATCGAACCCACAACCCTGGCGTTGCAAACACCATGCGTTGCAAACACCAACTGAGCTACAGGGAAGACTGTTATAAGATAGTACTCACTGTATTTACTGGTGTTAATCAGATCAATGTCCCTGTTTTATAAGATAGTACTCACTGTATTTACTGGTGTTAATCAGATCAATGTCCCTGTTTTAAAAGATAGTACTCACTGTATTTACTGGTGTTAATCAGATCAATGTCCCTGTTTTAAAAGATAGTACTCACTGTATTTACTGATGTTAATCAGATCAATGTCCCTGTTTTAAAAGATAGTACTCACTGTATTTACTGGTGTTAATCAGATCAATGTCCCTGTTTTATTAGATAGTACTCACTGTATTTACTGGTGTTAATCAGATCAATGTCCCTGTTTTATAAGAGAGTACTCACTGTATTTACTGGTGTTAATCAGATCAATGTCCCTGTTTTATTAGATAGTACTCACTGTATTTACTGGTGTTAATCAGATCAATGTCCCTGTTTTATTAGATAGTACTCACTGTATTTACTGGTGTTAATCAGATCAATGTCCCTGTTTTATTAGATAGTACTAACTGTATTTACTGGTGTTAATCAGATCAATGTCCCTGTTTTATAAGATAGTACTCACTGTATTTACTGGTGTTAATCAGTTCTCCAGTCTTCTCTTCTTCGTCCTCCTCTAATGTGACAGTAATCTCCCCCTCTTCATCCTTCATTCCAAAAACGTCTTCATCTTCTTTCACTTCATCCTCCACTCCAAAAACTGAATCTTCCTCCTCTTCTTTCACAGTAACATCCTCCTCCTCTCTGAAGGCGTCTTTCACTGTAACGTCTTTCTCTTCTTCTTTCACGGTAACAGCTTCACCCTCTACTTGTTTTTGTATTGTAACAGCCTCCTCTTCCTCCTCCTCTTTCACTAGACCTTCTTTCTCCATCCAGCAGACCTCTTCTTCTTTAACAGGAGGAGAGTAGCTTAGTGAACTCATGGTCGGGGATAATAGCTAGTTAGCATTAGCGACTAGACTAGTGCTAACTTAACCAGCGAGCTAGGTGACTTACAACGTAAATATTACATAAAATGGGGTAGCTAGTTGTTTCCACATAAGTATGTTTAAAGCAAAATGGCAAATAAACCACGAAATTGTCTAAAGAACTTGAATGTTCCAACTTTGTCGGCTAGCGAGCTACCGAGGTGGCTGCAGTTGTTGAAGAAGAGTTCCGTCCACTAGATTATACGTCACACTAAAAACATCGCCTGAAAGACACATATCGCCATCTGCTGTCTGGAGGGAGGAAACGCAGTTGAGGAGGGAAAACTATTTGTATTCTTCATTATAATTATAATATTATAAAGCAGTTTAGGGAAACGTTTTTTTTCTCTCCATTAAATATTAATATTATATCAACACGTATAAAGAGCAACAAGTGTTGTTTGATTAGTTCAGTTTTTTTATGAGAATTTAAAACAAACTCTACATCTACTCCACATCTGTATTTCTGATTCAGTCAAATAACTAGATATCAAAATAAGCACCTAGTTATTAATACCGTTGATAAAGATGAGCAAAAATGTATAAAATAAATAAACTTTACCCACTACCAGGATATTTTAGCCCAAAACCTGGTTACCTCTCTGCTAGGAGGCTGAAACTTGGCCATAAGTGGATCTTCCAGCAAGACACATCAACATCCACAAAGAAATGGTTAATTGGGCACAAAAATCAACATTTTCAATGGCCATCTCAGTCTTCAGACTTGAACTCCATTGAAAACCTGTGGTTTGAATTGAACAGGGCAGTCCATAAGACAGACTAAATCAAACAAGGACCTGGAGAGATTCTGTATGGAGGAATGGTCTAAGATACCACCCAATGTGTTCTCTAATCTCATAAAACATTTCAGTGTCATTATCCTCCCAAGGGGATGGTGCTGGAGTATTGAAAACATGGGAGGCAATAATTCAGACCCCTACCTTTTGAGAATTACATGTTAAACTAAATCTCTTTCTCTGAGCAATTGTATTAGTATAAAATAATATAATTTATTTCTTTTTTACATACAATATAGCTCAGTATTTTAATTCTTTATTTAATAGAGTCATTTATCTCATCTTTATCAAGGGTGTCAACAATTTTGTCCCCCACTGACCTCCATACTGCTCCTACATGGTGTAACAATACATCATGTAGATGTATAGAATGAACAGACTAGGTCTATACTGCTCCTACATGGTGTAACAATACATCATGTAGATGTATATAATGAACAGACTAGGTCTATACTGCTCCTACATGGTGTAACAATACATCATGTAGATGTATATAATGAACAGACTAGGTCTATACTGCTCCTACATGGTGTAACAATACATCATGTAGATGTATATAATGAACAGACTAGGTCTATACTGCTCCTACATGGTGTAACAATACATCATGTAGATGTATATAATGAACAGACTAGGTCTATACTGCTCCTACATGGTGTAACAATACATCATGTAGATGTATATAATGAACAGACTAGGTCTATACTGCTCCTACATGGTGTAACAATACATCATGTAGATGTATATAATGAACAGACTAGGTCTATACTGCTCCTACATGGTGTAACAATACATCATGTCGATGTATATAATGAACAGACTAGGTCTATACTGCTCCTACATGGTGTAACAATACATCATGTAGATGTATATAATGAACAGACTAGGTCTATACTGCTCCTACATGGTGTAACAATACATCATGTAGATGTATATAATGAACAGACTAGGTCTATACTGCTCCTACATGGTGTAACAATACATCATGTAGATGTATATAATGAACAGACTAGGTCTATACTGCTCCTACATGATGTAACAACACAGTGCATTTGGAAAGTATTCAAACCCCTTCACTTTTTCCACATTTTGTTACGTTACAGCCTTATTCTAAAATGGATAAAAAATTTAAATACTCAATCAATGCATACCCCATAATGACATCACAATACCCCATAATGACAAACCAAAAAACGGTTTTAGATTTTTTTTGCTAATTTATTAAAATAAACTGAAGTATTCAGACCGTTTACTATGTACTTTGTTGAAACACCTTTGGCAGCGATTACAGCTTCCAGTCTTCTGGAGTATGATGCTACAAGCTTGGCACACCTGTATTTGGGGAGTTTCTCCCATTCTTCTCTGCAGATCCTCTCAAGCTTTGTCAGGTTGGATGGGGAGCGACGCTGCACAGCTATTTTCAGGTCTCCGATCGGGTTCAAGTCCGGGCTCTGGCTGGGCCACTCAAGGTTATTCAGAGACTTGTCCCGAAGCAACTCTGGTATTGTTGGCTGTGGGCTTAAGGTCATTGTCCTTTTGGTAGGTGAACCTTCACCCCAGTCTGAGGTCCTGAGCTCTCTGTAGCAGGTTTTCATCAAGGATCTCTCTGCACTCTGTTCATCTTTCCCTTGATCCTGTCTAGTCTCCCAGTCCCTGCCGCTGAAAAACATCCCCACAGCATGATGCTGCCACCACCACGCTTTACGCCAGGCGAGCCGCTTGGCATTCAGGCCAAAGAGTTCAATCTGGGTTTCATCAGACCAGAGAATCTTGTTTCTCATGGTCTGAGAGTCTTTAGGTGCCTTTTGGTAAACTCCAAGCAGGCTGTCATGTGCCTTTTACTGAGGAGTGGCCTCCGTCTGGCCACTCTACCATAAAGGCCTGATTGTTGGAGTGCTGCAGAGATGATTGTCCTTCTGGAAGGTTCTCCCATCTCCACAGAGGAACTCTGGAACTTTGTCAGAGTGAACATCGGGTTCTTGGTCACCTCCCTGACCAAGGTCCTTCTCCCCCGATTGCTCAGTTTGGCCGTGCGGCCAGCTCTAGGAAGAGTCTTGGTGGTTCCAAACTTCTTCTATTTAAGAATGATGGCGGCCACTGTGTTTTTGGGGACCTTCAAATCTGCAGATATTTTTTGGTACCTTTCCCCAGATCTGTGCATCGACACTATCCTGTCTCAGAGCTCTATGGACAATTTCTTCGACCTTATGGCTTGGAATTTGCTCTGACATGCATTGCCAACTGTGGGACCTTATATGGACAGGTATAATCATAAACAATATGATTTAATGTGGCACAAAACAAAAACACAGATTTTCAGTCAAAAATATAAGTCAGAATACAGCCTTTCTATTCTCTCATGTGATTTCAGGTTCTCTGACTGGGAAAATGTCCTTCCACACAGAGAGAGAGCATTGACTGGACTTTTATCGTGTGTGTACTCTTATGCTCCTTCAGGCTCCCTAACCAGGTAAAACCCTTTCGAAACTGGGAACATTGGAAAGGCTTTTCTCCTCTCTATCCCCTCATGAGCTTTTAGGTCCGCCATTCGAGAAAATCAATTTTTACACTGGGAGCAGAAAATGCTTTTCTCCTGTGTGTATTCTTTCATGCCTTTTCAGGTTAGTTAACATGGTAAAACACTTTTCACACTGGGAACATTGGTAAGGCTTTTCTCCTGTGTGTATCCTCTCATGAGCTTTCAGGTGACCGATCTGAGTAAAACTCTTTCCACACTGGGAACATTCGAAAGGCTTTTCTCCTGTGTGTATCCTCTCATGAGCTTGTAGGTCCCATAACTGAATAAAACTCATTCCACAGTGGGAACAGTGATAAGGCTTTTCTCCTGTGTGTATTCTCTCATGCCTTTTCAGGTTAGCTAACACGGCAAAACTCTTTCCACACTGGGAACATTGGTAAGGCTTTTCTCCGGTGTGTAGTCTCTCATGTTCTTTTAATTGCCCTATCTTAGTAAAACTCTTTCCACACTGGGAACATTGGAAAGGCTTTTCTCCTTTGTGTATTCTCTCATGTTCTTTTAATTGCCCTATCTTAGTAAAACTCTTTCCACACTGGGAACATTGGAAAGGCTTTTCTCCTGTGTGTTTCCTCTTATGAGCTTTTAGGTCCCCATCCTGATTAAAACTCATTCCACATTGGGAACAGTGATAAGGCCTTTCTCCAGTGTGTATTCTCTCATGCCTCTTCAGGTTAGCTAACACAGCAAAACTCTTTCCACACTGGGAGCATTGGAAAGGCTTTTCTCCCGTGTGTGTCCTCTCATGCAGTTTCAGGTTCCCTAACCAGCGAAAACTCTTTTCACAGTGGGAGCAGTGGTGTTGTCTCGCTGTTTTGGGCGTCTCTGGGTCTGGTTCCCCTGAAGGACTCTTCCCGCTGTCAGAGTGAGAGTCTGGTATCTCTCCTGCCAAAAGACAAACAGAGGATCTCGTTAAACAGAGACCTGAATGAAACCTCCACATGATAAAACTGTCTTCCTATGAGGTTTAATCTAGACTAGATCCCTCAAAAAGAGCAGAACTGGTCATCACAGAGTGGCTGTAGTGCTTTGTAGGCTGGGTAAATCCATTTGAATTCAATACATTTTTGGCAGCATCCCTTTTGAGTTAAAAAAAGCTTTCCTTACATGTTGGACTATGGAAGAAGTGGTAAGAAAGTGACTTCATGTAACTGAATGTAAAAACATTAATGAGATATACAGTACCAGTCAAAAGTTTGGACACACCTACTCATTCCAGGGGTTTTCTTTATTTTTACTATTTTCTACATTGTAGAATAACAGTGAAGACATGAAAACCATGAAATAACACATATGGAATCATGTAGTAACCAAAAAAGTGGCAAACAAATCAAAATATATTTTAGATTCTTCAAAGTAGCCACCCTTTGCCAGCTTTGCACACTCTTGGCATTGTCTCAACCAGCTTCACCAGGAATGCTTTTCCAACAGTCTTGAAGGAGTTCCCACATATGCTGAGCACTTGTTGGCTGCTTTACCTTCACTCTGCGGTCCAACTCATCCCAAACCGTCGCAATTGGGCCGGCAGCGTAGCCTAGTGGTTAGAGTAACCGAAAGGTTGCAAGTTCAAATCCCCGAGCTGACAAGGTATAAATCTGTTGTTCTGCCCCTGAACAAGGCAGTTAACCCACTGTTCCTAGGCCGTCATTGAAAATAAGAATTTGTTCGTAACTGACTTGCCTAGTTAAATAAAGGTAAATAAATAATAAAATAAATAAAAATTGGGTTGAGGTCGGGTGATTGTGGAGGCCGGGTCATCTGATGCAGCACTCCATCACTCTCCTTTTTGGTCAAATAGCCCTTACACAGCCTGGAGGTGTGTTGGGTCATTGTCCTGCTGAAAAACAAATGATAGTCCCACTAAGCGCAAACCAGATGGGATGGCGTATCGCTTCAGAATGCTGTGGTAGCCAGACAGGTGTGTGCCTTTCCAAATCATGTCCAATCAATTGAATTTACCACAGGTGGACTCCAATCAAGTTGTATAAACATCTCAACAATGATCAATGGAAACAGTATGCACCTGAGATCAATTTCAAGTCTCATAGCAAAGGGTCTGAATACTTATGTAAATTTAGGTATCTGTTTTTTCTTATTAATAAATGTGACATGTTTTCTACAAACCTATTTGAGCTTTTTCATTATGAGGTATTGTGTGTACAGTCGTGGCCAAAGGTTTTGAGAATGACACAAATATACATTTTCACAAAGTCTGCTGCCTCAGATTGTATGATGGTAATTTGCATATACTCCAGAATGTTATGAAGAGTGAGCAGATGAATTGCAATTAATTGCAAAGTCCCTCTTTGCCATGCAAATTAACTGAATCCCAAAAAAACATTTCCACTGCATTTCAGCCCTGCCACAAAAGGACCAGCTGACATCATGTCAGTGATTCTCTCGTTAACCTCTTACATCTAGATGTGCCGCTAGAGGAACGCCTCGCCAATATCCAATGATAGAGCGTGGCGCGAATTACAAACACCTCAGAAATCCCAAAACGTCCATTTTTCAAACATATGACTATTTTACACCATTTTAAAGACAAGACTCTCCTTTATCTAACCACATCATCCGATTTCAAAAAGGCTTTACAACGAAAGCAAAATATTAGATTATGTCAGGAGAGTACCCAGCCAGAAATAATCACACACCCATTTTTCAAGTTAGCATTTAATGTCACAAAAACCAAAACCACAGCTAAACGCAGCACTAACCTTTGATGATCTTCATCAGATGACACTCCTAGGACATTATGTTATACAATACATGCATGTTTTGTTCAATCAAGTTCATATTTATATCAAAAACCAGCTTTTTACATTAGCATGTGACGTTCAGAACTAGCATACCCACCGAAAACTTCCGGTGAATTTACTAAATTACTCACGATAAACATTCACAAAAAAACGTAACAATTATTTTAAGAATTATAGATACAGAACTCCTTTATGCAATCGCGGTGTCCGATTTTAAATAGCTTTTCGGTGAAAGCACATTTTGCAATATTCTGAGTAGATAGCCCAGCCATCATGGCTAGCTATTTTGACACCCACCAAGTTTGGCACTCACCAAACTCAGATTTACTATAAGAAAAATTGGATTACCTTTGCTGTTCTTCGTCAGAATGCACTCCCAGGACTTCTACTTCAACACCCAATGTAGTTTTGGTTCCAAATAATCCATAGTTATATCCAAATAGCTGCATTTTGTTCTTGCGTTCAAGACACTATCCGAAGGGTGACGCGCCGGCGCATATCGTGACAAAAAAATTCAAAATATTCCATTACCGTACTTCGAAGCTGTTTAAAATCAATTTTTATGCGATTTTTCTCGTAAAATAGCGATAATATTCCGACCGGGAGACCTTGTTTTCGTTCAAACACTGAAAATAGAAAACGGAGTCTTCACATGCACGCGCGCACCCGTGTCATTGTTCTCAGAACGACCACTTTCCAAAAGCCCTACTGTTTTTCGCCCAGGGACTGCAGCGAAAAAGTTCTGAGTTCTGTTATACTCACAGACACCATTCAAACAGTTTAAGAAACTTTAGGGTCTTTTCTATCCAAATCAAATAATTATATGCATATTCTAGTTTCTGGGCAGGAGTAATAACAAGATTAAATCGGGTACATTTTTTTATCCGGCCGTGAAAATACTGCCCCCTATCCTAAACAGGTTAACACAGGTGTGAGTGTTGACAAGGACAAGGCTGGAGATCACTCTGTCATGCTGATTGAGTTCGAATAACAGACTGGAAGCTTCAAAAGGAGGGTGGTGCTTGGAATCATGTTGGAGGGTGTTTCTACAGTACTATACTGGGGAAGCCCTTCATGTTGGAGGGTGTTTCTACAGTACTATACTGGGGAAGCCCTTCATGTTGGAGGGTGTTTCTACAGTACTATACTGGGGAAGCCCTTCATGTTGGAGGGTGTTTCTACAGTACTATACTGGGGAAGCCCTTCATGTTGGAGGGTGTTTTGCCTTTGACACTTAAGCAACTGGTTCCAGTGTGTCAGTACAAGGCGTGAAGATGGTTGCATGGAAGTTCCGTTTATAATGTGGAACTGGAATCTGATCTCATGTCTCATTCCGTTGTCGTTGGAGTGAGGCCTTGCCTACCGGTGAAGGGGGTCTCATTCATATTGGGAAATTATTTGGCTGGAGGGAAGGTTGTGCCAAATTCTGTTGTTTGTAAGGAACCCAGTATGAATGAGGGTGCGCGCTCCCTCAACATGATCAGGACAGAGAAACCAGACACGCGCTCCCTCAACATGAGCAGGATAGAGAAACCAGACACACGCTCCCTCAACATGATCAGGACAGAGAAACCAGACACGCGCTCCCTCAACATGATCAGGACAGAGAAACCAGACACGCGCTCCCTCAACATGATCAGGATAGAGAAACCAGACACGCGCTCCCTCAACATGATCAGGACAGAGAAACCAGACATGCTCATTGCTCACATGGAGAACTCCAAACAAAAAGACATTGAAAAAAATGGACAAATCTTGTAAATGATGGTTCTGAAATAAACCAAAACTGGGTTCTCACAAGTGTAGCAGGTTTTAAACAGACAACGTTTCCACTCCGAGAATGACAACGGTAAATGACTGTAATTAATACATTAACAGAAATGAATGTAACCAAATGACAGGAAGTAACAGTACATTTACTACTGGTGACATTTGTTAACTGAAACACAGCTATTTTTTTTCTTCACATCACTCCAGTGTTAATTGCTAAATAGTAATTACCTCTGTAATTACCCATTTATTGCCATCCCTCCTTAATTCATTTGCACATGACGGCGATGATAGATTTATCTATTGTGTTATTGACTGTACGTTTGTTTATCACACGTGTAACTCTGTGTCATGTCTCTCCTGTTCTATTGGACCCACCACTATGTCATTTCTCTCCTGTTCTATTAGACCCACCACTATGTCATTTCTCTCCTGTTCTATTTGACCCACCACTATGTCATTTCTCTCCTGTTCTATTGGACCCACCACTATGTCATTTCTCTCCTGTTCTATTAGACCCACCACTATGTCATTTCTCTCCTGTTCTATTGGACCCACCACTATGTCATTTCTCTGCTGTTCTATTAGACCCACCACTATGTCATTTCTCTCCTGTTCTATTAGACCCACCACTATGTCATTTCTCTCCTGTTCTAAATAGACCCACCACTATGTCATTTCTCTCCTGTTCTATTAGACCCACCACTATGTCATTTCTCTCCTGTTCTATTAGACCCACCACTATGTCATTTCTCTCCTGTTCTATTAGACCCACCACTATGTCATTTCTCTCCTGTTCTATTAGACCCACCACTATGTCATTTCTCTCCTGTTCTATTAGACCCACCACTATGTCATTTCTCTCCTGTTCTATTAGACCCACCACTATGTCATTTCTCTCCTGTTCTATTGGACCCACCACTATGTCATTTCTCTCCTGTTCTATTAGACCCACCACTATGTCATTTCTCTGCTGTTCTATAGGACCCACCACTATGTCATTTCTCTCCTGTTCTATTAGACCCACCACTATGTCATTTCTCTCCTGTTCTATTAGACCCACCACTATGTAATTTCTCTCCTGTTCTATTAGACCCACCACTATGTCATTTCTCTCCTGTTCTATTAGACCCACCACTATGTCATTTCTCTCCTGTTCTATTGGACCCACCACTATGTCATTTCTCTCCTGTTCTATTAGACCCACCACTATGTCATTTCTCTCCTGTTCTATTAGACCCACCACTATGTCATTTCTCTCCTGTTCTATTAGACCCACCACTATGTCATTTGTCTCCTGTTCTATTAGACCCACCACTATGTCATTTCTCTCCTGTTCTATTAGACCCACCACTATGTCATGTCTCTCCTGTTCTATTAGACCCACCACTATGTCATTTCTCTCCTGTTCTATAGGACCCACCACTACGTCATTTCTCTCCTGTTCTATTAGACCCAACCCTATGTCATTTCTCTCCTGTTCTATTAGACCCACCACTATGTCATTTCTCTCCTGTTCTATTAGACCCACCACTATGTCATTTCTCTCCTGTTCTATTAGGACCCACCACTATGTCATTCTCTCCTGTTCTATTAGACCCACCACTATGTCATTTCTCTCCTGTTCTATAGGACCCACCACTATGTCATTTCTCTCCTGTTCTATTAGACCCACCACTATGTCATTTCTCTCCTGTTCTATTAGACCCACCACTATGTCATTTCTCTCCTGTTCTATTAGACCCACCACTATGTCATATCTCTCCTGTTCTATTAGACCCACCACTATGTCATTTCTCTCCTGTTCTATTAGGACCCACCACTATGTCATTTCTCTCCTGTTCTATTAGACCCACCACTATGTAATTTCTCTCCTGTTCTATAGGACCCACCACTATGTCATTTCTCTCCTGTTCTATTAGACCCACCACTATGTCATTTCTCTCCTGTTCTATTAGACCCACCACTATGTCATTTCTCTCCTGTTCTATTAGACCCACCACTATGTCATTTCTCTCCTGTTCTATTAGACCCACCACTATGTCATTTCTCTCCTGTTCTATTAGACCCACCACTATGTCATATCTCTCCTGTTCTATTAGACCCACCACTATGTCATTTCTCTCCTGTTCTATTGGACCCACCACTATGTCATTTCTCTCCTGTTCTATTAGACCCACCACTATGTCATTTCTCTCCTGTTCTATAGACCCACCACTATGTCATTTCTCTCCTGTTCTATTAGACCCACCACTATGTCATTTCTCTCCTGTTCTATTAGACCCACCACTATGTCATTTCTCTCCTGTTCTATTAGACCCACCACTATGTCATTTCTCTCCTGTTCTATTAGACCCACCACTATGTCATTTCTCTCCTGTTCTATTGGACCCACCACTATGTCATTTCTCTCCTGTTCTATTGGACCCACCACTATGTCATTTCTCTCCTGTTCTACTTAGACCCACCACTATGTCATTTCTCTCCTGTTCTATTAGACCCACCACTATGTCATTTCTCTCCTGTTCTATAGGACCCACCACTATGTCATTTCTCTCCTGTTCTATTAGACCCACCACTATGTCATTTCTCTCCTGTTCTATAGGACCCACCACTATGTCATTTCTCTCCTGTTCTATTGGACCCACCACTATGTCATTTCTCTCCTGTTCTATTAGACCCACCACTATGTCATTTCTCTCCTGTTCTATTAGACCCACCACTATGTCATTTCTCTCCTGTTCTATTAGACCCACCACTATGTCATTTCTCTCCTGTTCTATTAGACCCACCACTATGTCTCTCCTGTCTATTAGACCCACCACTATGTCATTTCTCTCCTGTTCTATTAGACCCACCACTATGTCATTTCTCTCCTGTTCTATTAGACCCACCACTATGTCATTTCTCTCCTGTTCTATTAGACCCACCACTATGTCATTTCTCTCCTGTTCTATTAGACCCACCACTATGTCATTTCTCTCCTGTTCTATTAGACCCACCACTATGTCATTTCTCTCCTGTTCTATTAGACCCACCACTATGTCATTTCTCTCCTGTTCTATTAGACCCACCACTATGTCATTTCTCTCCTGTTCTATAGGACCCACCACTATGTCATTTCTCTCCTGTTCTATTAGACCCACCACTATGTCATTTCTCTCCTGTTCTATTGGACCCACCACTATGTCATTTCTCTGCTGTTCTATTAGACCCACCACTATGTCATGTCTCTCCTGTTCTATTAGACCCACCACTATGTCATGTCTCTCCTGTTCTATTAGACCCACCACTATGTCATTTCTCTCCTGTTCTATTAGACCCACCACTTTCACATCTGACTCCTGATGATCAACCTCCTCCTTCACATCTGACTCCTGATGATCATCCTCCTCCTTCACATCCGACTCCTGATGATCAACCTCCTCCTTCACTCTGTCAGATATGAACCTCTACCAGGTGGACTGTATAGAACGGTGTGTTCATCTCTGTCAGATATGAACCTCTACCAGGTGGACTGTATAGAACGGTGTGTTCATCTCTGTCAGATATGATCCTCTACCAGGTGGACTGTATAGAACGGTGTGTTCATCTCTGTCAGATATGAACCTCTACCAGGTGGACTGTATAGAACGGTGTGTTCTAATATTCATGCTAGTAGCTTAGCATCTCTCTCCATTGAATACAGGAGGTTGATGTCAACAACCCTCATAGAATATAAACAATAGATTACAATAATAAGATGTATCCACCAATCCAAAGACAGGATAGGTGGGAGATAGACAACCCACAGTGCAGCTTTGTGGACAACGACTCCCCTTGTTAGGGCGAAGAGACATCTTGTCAGTATATCCATAATCTTTGGTGTAGCCAACCCAACTCTCACATGGCTCTATTGGGGGTCACGGTGTGTAGTAAAACATCACTACATTAAAATCACTACATGCCGTGGCCCCCCAGTCTGCGGTCAGCAGATAGACCCTCCTCAAATATATATGTTAAGTCACTTTTTGGAAACGGAACGGAGAAAACAAGGGGTAGCTTGTTCTCTAAGTCGTCTGATTCTAGACATATCAGTCATCATCCCAGGACCCTCCGTTGAAGAGGTATTGACGAGCCAACTCCGAATATCCAAAGTTAAAAACTAATTGAAGGCGGTACTTACTGGTGTTACTCAGATCTCCTGTCTCCTCCTCTTCATCTTTCAATGTGACAGTAATCTCTCCTTCCTTCTTCACTCCAAAAACAGCATCATCCTCATCTTCCTCTTGTTTAACTGAAACGTCTTTCTCTTCATTCTCCTCTTTCACGACAATGTTCAGCCCCAGAGCTTCTTTCTCCGTCCAGTAGACCTCCTCTTCTTTAACAGGAGGGGAGTAGTTTAGGGAGCTCATGGTCGGGGATGTTAGCTAGCTAGCTAGCTATCATTAGCGACTAGGCTAATGCTAACTTAACCAGCCAGCTACTATAGCTGACTAATACAAAATAACGTAATATTAAATTAAATAGGTTAACAAGTAGATACGACAGAAGTGTGTCTAAAACACAGTAGGTAATATAGGCCGAAAGCGTCTAAATAGCTTGAATGTTTCGGCTATGTTGGCTAGCAAGCTACCGAGGTGGTTGACGAGCTGTTTATGAAGAACCGTCCACTAGATTATACGTCACGCTGCAGCATCGCCTGAAAGACGCACATCGCCGTCTGCTGACTGGAGGGAAACGCAGTTGAGGATCACATTTTATTTTCAGACTAAGATTATCTTACATGGATTTAATTAAATAATACTATTGAGACATACAAAGACAGGAATGTGGTGATTGATTAGTGAGAATATTTTTTTTTTCTACAGCACATTTAAGGCAGTTTCATTCAGTCAAACAACATATAAATAAGTAGCCAGCTACTGTAGGTCTATACTGCTCCTACATGGTGTAACAATACATCATGTAGATGTATATAATGAACAGACTAGGTCTATACTGCTCCTACATGGTGTAACAATACATCATGTAGATGTATATAATGAACAGACTAGGTCTATACTGCTCCTACATGGTGTAACAGTACATCATGTAGATGTATATAATGAACAGACTAGGTCTACACTGCTCCTACATGGTGTAACAATACATCATGTAGATGTATATAATGAACAGACTAGGTCTATACTGCTCCTACATGGTGTAACAATACATCATGTAGATGTATATAATGAACAGACTAGGTCTATACTGCTCCTACATGGTGTAACAATACATCATGTAGATGTATATAATGAACAGACTAGGTCTATACTGCTCCTACATGGTGTAACAATACATCATGTAGATGTATATAATGAACAGACTAGGTCTATACTGCTCCTACATGGTGTAACAATACATCATGTAGATGTATATAATGAACAGACTAGGTCTATACTGCTCCTACATGGTGTAACAATACATCATGTAGATATATACTACTGTTCAAAAGTTTGGGATCACTTAGAAATGTCCTTGTTTTTTAAATAAAGCACATTTTTCATCCATTAAAATAATAATAAAATTGATCAGAAATACAGTGTAGACATTGTTAATGTTGTAAAAAATATATATATATATTTTTTTAACAAATTCACCTTTATCTAACCAGGTGGCCAGTTGAGAACAAGTTCTCATTTACAACTGCGACCTGGACAAGATAAAGCAAAGCAGTGCGACACAAACAACAACTTGTTCTTTAACAAAGCTTTTGTAAACAGTGTTGTTGCATAACAATCAGGCAGTAGAACAACAATAATCATCACCCTCTTGACCAATCTTCCCTCCCCTTAACATTGGGTTGATTCAGACCCTGCCAGTGTACCAGGTGGACATTGGGTTGATTCAGACCCTGCCAGTGTACCAGGTGGACATTGGGTGTGATTCAGACCCTGCCAGTGTACCAGGTGGACATTGGGTGGATTCAGACCCTGTCAGTGTACCAGATGGACATTGGGGTTGATTCAGACCCTGTCAGTGTACCAGGTGGACATTGGGTTTGATTCAGACCCTGCCAGTGTACCAGGTGGACATTGGGTTTGATTCAGACCCTGCCAGTGTACCAGGTGGACATTGGGTTTGATTCAGACCCTGCCAGTGTACCAGATGGACATTGGGTTTTCAGACCCTGCCAGTGTACCAGGTGGACATTGGGTTTGATTCAGACCCTGCCAGTGTGCCATGTGGACATTGGGTTTGATTCAGACCCTGTCAGTGTACCAGGTGGACATTGGGTTTGATTCAGACCCTGCCAGCATGGCCAGAAATGTATTCCAAGGTCAGTAACTTATAATCACAGAACCACCCCAGACCTTTCATGCATCACTAAAAACACCTAAGTATTAGATTTACTGCCATGGTCGAGTATGTCACTGCATCAGACACCAGTCACAATGCTGGCTGAGGTACGAGTAAAACATGACATATTATTTCCTAACCATTCACAATGCTGGCTGAGGTACGAGTAAAACATGACATATTATTTCCTAACCATTCACAATGCTGGCTGAGGTACGAGTAAAACATGACATATTATTTCCTAACCATTCACAATGCTGGCTGAGGTACGAGTAAAACATGACATATTATTTCCTAACCATTCACAATGCTAGCTGAGGTACGAGTAAAACATGACATATTATTTCCTAACCATTCACAATGCTGGCTGAGGTACGAGTAAAGCATGACATATTATTTCCTAACCATTCACAATGCTGGCTGGGGTACGAGTAAAACATGACATATTATTTCCTAACCATTCACAATGCTAGCTGAGGTATGAGTAAAACATGACATATTATTTCCTAACCATTCACAATGCTGGCTGAGGTACGAGTAAAACATGACATATTATTTCCTAACCATTCACAATGCTGGCTGGGGTACGAGTAAAACATGACATATTATTTCCTAACCATTCACAATACTTGCTGAGGTACGAGTAAAACATGACGTATTATTTCCTAATTGTAAAAAAATCCCACTTCTTAATCAACTAGTCTCTCACTGTTTAACCAGAATAACAGGAGTTGTGTCCTTCAAACTGTTAGATTGTTAGTCCAAAAGAATATTCAGCTACTTAGATGTCATGTATTGTCATGTTATGCTCACTATAAGAAGTCCTGAATGTATTTTAATGCCTGGAGGGGATGTGTTAATTCATAACCCATCATGTATACCTGTTAATTCATAACCCATCATTTTAACCTGTTAGTTCATAACCCATCATTTATACCTGTTAATTCATAACTCATCATTTATAGCTGTTAATTCATAACCCATCATTTATACCTGTTAAAACCTGTCTGGGCTAGGGGGCAGTATTGAGAATTTTGGAAAAAATATGTTCCCATTTTTAACTGCCTCCTACACCAACTCAGAAGCTAGAATATGCATATTATTGTTCAGGTTTGGATAGAAAACACTCTGAATTTTCTAAAACTGTTTGAATGGTGTCTGTGAGTATAACAGAACTCCTATGGCAGGCAAAAACCTGACAAGGTTTCAAGCAGGAAGTACCCTGTCTGACAAGGAGTCGTGCGTCTTGCATCTTTTTATTGAAAAGTAAGGATCTTAGCTGTAACGTGACAATTCCCAGGGCTCCAATAGGCTCTCAGAGCCCGCGAAAAACCTGAAGGTTTACGAGGGAGCCTCAGGTTGAAACAGATTATCGCCTTTTGTAAGTGGATGCTCAGAGGACCTTTGAATGAGGCGCGTGCACGAGTCGCTCCCGAGGAGAAATTTTATTCGGCTGTTTAGGCTCAATGCATACTCCCGGTCGGAATATTATCACTTCTCTACGACATAAATGGCATAAAAATTGGTTTTAAACAGCGGTTGACATGCTTCGAAGTACGGTAATGGAATATTTAGACATTTTTGACACGCCAATGCGCCATGCGCGGGACCGTGAAGAAGCATTCTGATAGTGTCTAGAACTCACGAACAAAACGTCGCTGTTTGGATATAACGATGGATTATTTGGGACCAAACCAACATTTGTTATTGAAGTAGAAGTCCTGGCAGTGTATTCTGATGAAGAACAAGCAAGGTAAGAACATTTTTCTTATAGGAAATGTGATTTTGGTGGAGGCTGACCTGGGTGGGTATCTAAATAGCTAGCCCTGTAATGCCGGGCTATGTACTTAGATTATTGCAAAATGTGCTTCATCCGAAAAGCTATTTTAAAATCGGACATATCGAGTGCATAGAGGAGTAATGTATCTATAATTCTTAAAATAATTGTTATGCTTTTTGTGAACGTTTATCGTGAGTAATTTAGCAAACTGTTAGTAAATTCAACGGAAGTTTGCCGGGGGTTATGCGTTTTCTGAACGTCACATGCTAATGCAAAAAGCTGTTTTTTGATATAAATATGAACTTGATTGAACAGACATGCATGTATTGTATAACACAATGTCCTAGGTGTGTCATCTGATGAAGATCATCAAAGGTTAGTGCTGCATTTAGCTGTGGTTTGGGTTTATGTGACATGATATGCTAGCTTGAAAAATGGCTGTCTGATTTTTTCTGGCTGGGCACTCTGCTGACATAATCTAATGTTTTGCTTTCGTTGTAAAGCCTTTTTGAAATCGGACAGTGGGGTTAGATTAACGAGATTCTTGTCTTTAAATAGCTGTAAAATAGTCATATGTTTGAGAAATTGAAGTAATAGTATTTCTAACGATTCAAAAATCGCGCCACTGGAATTTCAGTAGCTGTTACGTAGGTGGGACGAAATCGTCCCACATACCCCAGAGAGGTTAATTCATAACCCATCATTTATACCTGTTAATTCAGGGGCGGTTCAGGCAGGCTGGCACGCTCCCTAACCATACTCGGCAGGAACTCATGGGGATCCATAATAAACCCCAGGAAGAGTAGCTGCTGCCTTGACAGGAACTAATGGGGATCCATAATAAACCCCAGGAAGAGTAGCTGCTGCCTTGACAGGAACTAATGGGGATCCATAATAAACCCCAGGAAGAGTATCTGCTGCCTTGGCAGAAACTCATGGGGATCCATAATAAACCCCAGGAAGAGTAGCTGCTGCCTTGGCAGGAACTAATGGGGATCCATTATAAACCCCAGGAAGACTAGTTGCTTCCTTGGCAGGAACTAATGGGGATCCATAATCAATACAAATACTTGTATCAATATATTTGTGTCTCTTTACTCTCGGATTCTAAAATGCTAATTAGCATCAAAGTAGATGACATGCAAGACTACAAATCCCTGCAAGCTCCTGCATGTCATCTCTAGCCAACACCTTTCACAGAACAGTTCACTGAATTGTCCATTGAAATAAATTTTGACAATTTAATCATTGCTACATTAAGGCCTGATTGCTGGAGTGCTGCAGAGATGGTTGTCCTTCTGGAAGGTTCTCCCATCTCCACAGAGGAACTCTGGAGCTCTGTCAGAGTGAACATCAGGTTCTTGTTCACCTCCCTGACCAAGGCCCTTCTCCCACGATTTCTCAGTTTGGCCGGGCGGCCGGCTCTAGGAAGAGTCTTGGTGGTTCCAAACTTCTTCCATTTAAGAATGATGGAGGCCAGTGTGTTCTTGGGGACCTTCAATGCTTAAGACATTTTTTGGTTCCCTTCCCCAGATCTGTGCCTCGACACAATCCTGTCTCGGAGCAATATGGACAATTCCTTTGACCTCATGGCTTGGTTTTTGCTCTGACATGCACTGTAAACTGTGGGACCTTATATAGACAGTTGTGTGCCTTTCCAAATCATGTCCAATCAATTGAATTTACCACAAGTGGACTCCAAGTTGTAGAAACATTTCAAGGAAGATCAATTGAATCAGGATGCATCTGACCTCAATTTCGAGTCTCATAGTAAAGGGTCTGAATACTTAAGTCAATTCATTTGTAAAAATGTTTTTTTTTAATTATTTTGTTTTGTCATTATGGGTTATTGTGATGTCATTATGGGGTATTGATTATTCAATTATAAAATTATTCAACTTTAGAATAAGGCTGTAATGTAACTAAATGTTTAAAAAGTGAAGGGGTCTGAATACTTAATGAATGCACTGTATACCCCTTGCAGTTTTGTACACAGTCATGTGATCCGTGGTATAGAAGAGTCCAATCTTAGGAGAGTACATGGGAGGCACTATAATGTGTGTCTGCAGGTATCTATCTGGTTAAAACCACTGTTACAGGAGCCCCTCCACCCTCTGGTGGGATGGATCATGTCTACAGAGAAACCCAGATTAAAATACTTAGATTTGTGTGTATTGGGTAAATGTTGTGAAATTGTTAGATATTACTTATTAGATATTACTGCACTGTCGGAGCTAGAAACACAAGCATTTCACTACACCCACAATAACATCTGCTAAACACGTGTATGTGACCAATAAAATGTGATTTTGTTTTGAAATAAACGTCCTATTTATCAAAGATGCTTTTGGCTGGAGTCAAAATGACTCCAAAGGATTTGAATTTGTTAAAAGTCCATATTGATACAGAAACACTAAACCATGATATAGATTTCTTAAGAACAAGTTGATTGACAAAGTCATGAAAATTTGGAAGAATTGAATAAACCACATTTTGGCTATGATAAAAGATATGCCTCTGGGGTCAAAATGATCCATGTCAGAAGTATGGTTCAATGCAAATGTGTATTGGGTGTAAAGTTTGCTTTAAATTCTCACTTATTAAACACAAATCAATCAACACATGCTTCTCTTTGAACGACTTAATATAATATAAAACTTTCCTGAAATAAATGAAAAATAAACGTTTGGTTCCTCAACTGCGTTGCCCTCCAGTCAGCAGATGGCGATGTGCGTCTTTTAGGTTCAGGCGATGCTGCCAGTGTGACGTATAATCTAGTGGACGGGACGCTCCTTCAACAACAACAGCTAGTCAGACACCTCGGTAGCTTTCTAGCAAACATAGCTACAACATTTACGCTCTTTACACTGTTTTGGTGTATATTAGTCGCTGTGTATTAAACACACTTCTGTTGTATGTACTTGTTGGCCCATTTAATTATATATTTACGTTGTTTGTCAGCTAGCTGGTTTGCTAAGTTAGCTTAGAACTAGGCTAGTCGCTAATGCTAGCTAGCTAACATCCCCGACCATGAGTTCACTAAGCTACTCTCCTCCTGCTAAAGAAGAGGAGGTCTGCTGGACGGAGAAAGAAGCTCTCGTCAAAGAGGAGGAGGAAGAGAAAGATGTTACAATACAAAAACAAGTAGAGGGTGAGGCTGTTACCGTGAAAGAAGAAGAAGAGAAAAACGTTACAATGAAAGAAGAGGAAGACGCGTTCAGAGTGAAAGAGGAGGAGGATGTTACAGTAAAAGGAGAGGAGGATGCAGTTTTTGGAGTGAAAGAGGAGGAGGGGGAGATGACTGTCACATTGGAGGAAGAAGAGGAGGTTGGAGATGTGTTTAACACCAGTAAGTACCGTCTCTGCAGTCGTTGAACCAATATGCAGTAAAGGGGTTCTACACTTTAATGTTGTTCTGTAGGAATGGCTGAAGCTACACTGTAACGTGTAGAACATCAAGAGTGGACCATCAACAAAACGTTAACAATTGATCAAATGCATCCAATGACAATGCCTGAAATACTGTAGTCCTCAATATCTCCTATTAGATTAGCCCAAGATGTTCTCTTAAAGGGGCAATCAGCAGTTGTTACATCCATTTTGGGACTTATACATTAATGATATGTACCCATTGTTTCTTGAAGAAATCACTTATAAATGCCTCATGAGCTTAGTTCAACTGTCGTACCCCATCAGAACCCAAAATATAACCTTTTTTTAACTCCAATGTTTGTCATGAAATATAAACAAACATTGTATATCCTCAAAACATGGTTAAAACTAGAATGTTGATATCATGGATGGTTGTATTTCTCCAGCCCCATCCCTCAGCTTTTTACCGAAACGGACAGGGAGTACGCTTTGTTATTGTTTCTACTGCTGATTGCTGCCCCCGTTACTCCTCAAGGTCCAAGGACTGTATGTTATTTTCAGAGGTCGACTGGCTCTGGCAGTCAAAATAGTCAAATATTCCATCATCAAATCAAATGGATTTATATAGCCCTTCTTACATCTGCTGATATCTCAAAGTGCTGTACAGAAACCCAGCCTAAAACCCCAAACAGCAAGCAATGCAGGTGTAGAAGCACGGTGGCTAGGAAAAACTCCCTAGAAAGGCCAAAACCTAGGAAGAAACCTAGAGAGGAACGAGGCTATGAGGGGTGGCCAGTCCTCTTCTGGCTGTGCCGGGTGGAGATTATAACAGAACATGGCCAAGATGTTGAAATGTTCATAAATGACCAGCATGGTCAAATAATAATTACAGTAGTTGTCGAGGGTGCAACAAGTCAGCCTCTCAAGAGTAAATGTCAGTTGGCTTTTCATAGCCAATCATTGAGAGTATCTCTACCGCTCCTGCTGTCTCTAGAGAGTTGAAAGCAGCAGGTCTGGGACAGGCAGCACGTTCGGTGAACAGGTCAGGGTTCCATAGCTGCAGGCAGAACAGTTGAAACTGGAGCAGCAGCACGGCCAGGTGGACTGGGGACAGCAAGGAGTCATCATGCCAGGTAGTCCTGAGGCATGGTCCTAGGGCTCAGGTCCTCCGAGAGAGAGAGAGAGAAAGAAAGAGAGAGAGAATTAGAGAGAGCATACTTAAATTCACACAGGACACTGGATAAGACAAGAGAATACTCCAGATGTAACAGACTGACCCTAGCCCCCCGACACATAAACTACTGCAGCATAAATACTGGAGGCTGAGACAGGGGGGTCAGGAGACACTGTGGCCCCATCCGACGATTCCCCCGGACAGGGCCAAACAGGCAGGATATAACCCTACCCACTTTGCCAATGCACAGCCCCCACACCACTAGAGGGATAACTTCAACCACCAACTTACCATCCTGAGACAAGGCCGAGTATAGCCCACAAAGATCTCCGCCACGGCACAACCCAAGGGGGGTGCCAACCCAGACAGGAAGACCTTGTCAGTGACTCAACCCACTCAAGTGACGCACCCCTCCTAGGGACGGCATGGAAGAACACCAGTAAGCCAGTGACTCAGGCCCTGTAATAGGGTTAGAGGCAGAGAATCCCAGTGGAGTGAGGGGAACCGGCCAGGCAGAGACAGCAAGGGCGTTCGTTGCTCCAGAGCCTTTCCGTTCACCTTCACACTCCTGGGCCAGACTACACTCAATCATAGGACCTACTGAAGAGATGAGTCTTCAGTAAAGACTTAAAGGTTGAGACCGAGTCTGCGTCTCTCACATGGGTAGGCAGACCATTCCATAAAAATGGAGCTCTATAGGAGAAAGCCCTGCTTCCAGCTGTTTGCTTAGAAATTCTAGGGACAATTAGGAGGCCTGCGTCTTGTGACCGTAGCGTACGTGTAGGAATGTACGGCAGGACCAAATCGGAAAGATAGGTAGGAGCAAGCCCATGTAATGCTTTGTAGGTTAGCAGTAAAACCTTGAAATCAGCCCTTGCCTTAACAGGAAGCCAGTGTAGAGAGGCTAGCACTGGAGTAATATGATCAAATTTTTTTGGTTCTAGTCAAGATTCTAGCAGCCGTATTTAGCACTAACTGAAGTTTATCTAAAAGTGAATGGATTCTCAATTGCGATTCAATCGATCACTGCCTGCACCTGCTCGCCCGTCCAGCATCACTACTCTGGACGGCTCTGACTTAGAATACGTGGACAACTACAAATACCTGGGTGTCTGGTTAGACTGTAAACTCTCCTTCCAGACTCACATTAAGCATCTCCAATCCAAAATTAAATAGAGAATCGGCTTCCTATATCGCAACAAAGCATCCTTCACTCATGCTGCCAAACATACCCTCGTAAAACCGACCATCCCACCAATCCTCGACTTCTGCGATGTCATCTATAAAATAGCCTCCAACACTCTACTCAACAAACTGGATGCAGTCTATCACAGTGCCATCCGTTTTGTCACCAAAGTCCCATATACCACCCACCATTGCGACCTGTACGCTCTCGTTGGTTGCCCCTCGCTTAATACTCGTTGCCAAACCCACTGGCTACAGGTTATCTACAGGTCTCTGCTAGGTAAAGCCCCGCCTTATTTCAGCTCACTGGTCACCATAGCAGCACCCACTCGTAGCATGCGCTCCAGCAGGTATATCTCACTGGTCACCCCCAAAGCCAATTCCTCCTTTGGTCGTCTTTCCTTCCAGTTCTCTGCTGCCAATGACTTGAACGAACTGCAAAAATCTCTGAAGCTGGAGACTCATATCTCCCTCACTAGCTTTAAGCACCAGCTGTCAGAGCAGCTCACAGATCACTGCACCTGTACATAGCCCATCTGTAAACAGCCCATCTATCTACCTACCTCATCCCCATACTGTGTTTATTTATTTATCTTGCTCCTTTGCACCCCAGTATCTCTACTTGCACATTCATCTTCTGCACATCTACCATTCCAGTGTTTAATTGCTATATTGTAATTACTTCGCCACCATGGCCTATATATTGCCTTAACTTACCTCATTTGCACTCACTGTATATATATTTTTTGTTTTCTTTTGTTCTACTGTATTATTGACTGTATGTTTTGTTTATTCCATGTGTAACTCTGTGTTGTTGTATGTGTCGAATTGCTATGCTTTATCTTGGCCAGGTTGCAGTTGCAAATGAGAACTTGTTCTCAACTAGCCTACCTGGTTAAATAAAGGTGAAATTAAAAAAAATAAAAATAAATGATGGGTCCTACAGTAGGTCTATGTTATTGTTAGGTGAAGTTATGGGTCCTACAGTAGGTCTATGTTATTGTTAGGTGAAGTTATGGGTCCTACAGTAGGTCTATGTTATTGTTAGGTGAAGTTATGGGTCCTACAGTAGGTCTATGTTGTTGTTAGGTGAAGTTATGGGTCTTACAGTAGGTCTATGTTATTGTTAGGTGAAGTTATGGGTCCTACAGTAGGTCTATGTTGTTGTTAGGTGAAGTTATGGGTCCTACAGTAGGTCTATGTTATTGTTAGGTGAAGTTATGGGTCCTACAGTAGGTCTATGTTATTGTTAGGTGAAGTTATGGGTCCTACAGTAGGTCTATGTTGTTGTTAGGTGAAGTTATGGGTCCTACAGTAGGTCTATGTTATTGTTAGGTGAAGTTATGGGTCCTACAGTAGGTCTATGTTATAGTTATGGGTCCTACAGTAGGTCTATGTTATTGTTAGGTGAAGTTATGGGTCCTACAGTAGGTCTATGTTATTGTTAGGTGAAGTTATGGGTCCTACAGTAGGTCTATGTTATTGTTAGGTGAAGTTATGGGCCAATTTGGCAAACACTTAGTGTACAAACCCTCATTGTCAGGCTGATGGAAAAGCTAGCCAAAGAAAATTTTACTGATTGAAGTGTTTAGGTATAAAGCAGTTGATTTGCGATGATGACACAACCATTATATTAAGCAGGACATTCAAACGAGCCTTACAATTATAATCCAAAGTAGTGTGAAATGAACTCATCACCAACCTGGAAATGGAGGTTACTCCCCTGAGTTTTCCCCCATTCATATTCAGAATACATTGTGAAAAACTAAAATCTTTGCTCACCATTTTTGCTCCAGGCAAACATCCATAACTATCGGTTTCCTCATTAGCAGGGAGGAGTTTCTGAAATCAAATTGCATGTGCATCGCTCTCGTGCTGCAATTTTAGCAAACACAGAAAGGGGCCTATATTGGAGACCAAAAGTCGTCTGGCACAGTGCTTAGAGTTTCAACAACATGAATAACTTAATTTCTAGCCTACAATCATCGATGTTACTACTAATGTGAAAACAAGACTAAATATGACTATTCTTGCTCATTTTAAGGCAAATGTCAAATCTTAACATTCATTACAGACGTCAATTGTTGTACAACATCATGGCTACGCTGTTGGCATCATCCTTTTATAGGGGTTTACTGCTGTTGTGGGCCTTTAACCATCTGTCTGACTTTGTTGTTCACACAGGAGAGAGACGTGACTATCGTGGATCCTCTGGGGAGCCTCAACAACCTCATGATGCTGACGAGGCAGAGAAGAGTCTCTCCAGATCAGAACACCTCAAGAAACACCTGCAGAGATCCACAGGGAAGAGAACTCACTGCTGCTCTGACTGTGGGAAGAGATTCACCTCATCAGGCATTAAAATTCATCAGAGAACACACACAGGAGAGAAATCTTATAGCTGTGGTCAATGTGGGAAGACTTTTGGTCAATCTGGAGAGCTGACAGTGCACCAGAGAACACACACAGGAAATAAACCTTATAGCTGTGGTCAATGTGGGATGAGTTTTGGCCAATCTTGCCAGCTGACATTACACCATAGAACACACACAGGAGAGAAATCTTACAGCTGTGATCAATGTGGGAAGAGTTTTGGTCGATCTGGCCATCTAACTCAACACCACAGAACACACACAGGAGAGAAACCTTATAGCTGTGGTCAATGTGGGAAGAGTTTTGGTCAATCTGGCCAGCTGACTATACACCAGAGAATACACACAGGAGAGAAACCTTATAGCTGTGGTCAATGTGGGAAGAGTTTTGTGGCATCTAGAAGTTTGACTCTACACCAGAGAACACACACAGGAGAGAAACCTTATAGCTGTGGTCAATGTGGGAAGAGTTTTGGTAGATCTTGCCATCTGACTCAACACAAGAGAACACATACAGGAGAGAAATCTTATAGCTGTGGTCAATGTGGGAAGAGTTTTGGTCAATCTGGAGAGCTGACAGTGCACCAGAGAACACACACAGGAGAGAAACCTTATAGCTGTGACCAATGTGGGAAGAGTTTTGGTGGATCTGGACAGCTGACAGTGCACCAGAGAACACACACAGAAGAGAAACCTTATAGCTGTGGTCAATGTGGGAAGAGTTTTGGTCAATCTGGATCTCTGACTCTACACCATAGAATACACACAGGAGAGAAACCTTATAGCTGTGATCAATGTGGGAAGAGATGTACTACATCTGGCCAGCTGACTCTACACCAGAGAACACACACAGGAGAGAAATCTTATAGCTGTGACCAATGTGGGAAGAGATACTCTAGTAAAATATCTCTGATCAAACATCAGAAAATACATACATTAAGGAATTGTTTCATGATATCAATGAATTAATGTCACAATGTAGAAAGTTTTAACATTGTAGTAGGAGTATTTTAATGATGTCACAATGTAGAATGTTTTAACATTGTAGTAGGAGTATATTAATGATGTCACAATGTAGAACCCTAAAGGTTTGTCCCCTGTTCTATTGATTTCAACATGATATGGATATTAGCCTCAGGGGGAAAATCCAGGCTCTGAATTGAGAGAGTTACTATATATGAGATTTAACAAAAAGTGACTAACACAAAAATAGTTGTGTTACACTTACCACGTTGGTGACCCACTTGAATCAAAATGTAGCTAGCTGTTTTCTATAAATTGTCCTCTAACCAGTGATGTACACATTACTCCCAGATTCCGTGTGGTTTTGGAGCTGTTCGTTTTAACAGGATGTGTAATCTCATCTTCCTCCTTTCGCACAATTGTTGCCAGCAGCATACCACCCTGCATCCCACTGCTGGCTTGCTTCTGAAGCTAAGCAGGGTTGGTCCTGGTCAGTCCCTGGATGGGAGACCAGATGCTGCTGGAAGTGGTGTTGGAGGGCCAGTAGGAGGCACCCTTTCCTCTGGTCTAAACAATATCCAAATTCCCCAGGGCAGTGATTGGGGACAGTGCCCTGTGTAGGGTGCCGTCTTTCGGATGGGACGTTAACACCCCTACTCACACTTATCGTAAGAGTAGGGGTGTTAACCCCGGTGTCCTGGCTAAATTCCCCAGGGCAGATATCCATGGGCCTTATCATAGAGTAGGGGTGTTAACCCCGGTGTCCTGGCTCTCTGTGGTCTCTATAGATCCATGGTCCTTATCATAGAGTAGGGGTGTTAACCCCAGTGTCCTGGCTAAATTCCCAATCTGTCCCTCATACCATCATGGATATCTAATCATCCCCAGCTTACAATTGGCTCATTCATCCCCCTCCTCTCCCCTGTAACTATTCCCCAGGTTGTTGCTGTAAATGAGAATGTGTTCTCAGTCAATTCACCTGGTAAAATAAAGGTAAAATAAAAAAAATTTATAAAAAAATCCACATGATATCGATGAGTTATGACAAATAAGTGTTGCGTTCCTTTGTTTAATGACCCCTAAATTTAAATGCATCACTCCAAAATGTAGCTGACTGTCTTCTGCAGGTTGTCTTCTAATCAGTGAGGTAACAGATATCTCCCATTTCCATGTGTTGTGTTTATTTTGGCAGATGTTTATGTATATAGCACATGTTATGTTTAGGTTTTCAATATATCCCAAACTGTTTCTGCAAATTGGTTATTGATTTGGACACGTTAAAACTGTGTTTTGACATTGGGGATATCCCATCTAGCAACATGTCATTGAAAAGCTGTTGAAAGTAGACTATGCAACCAAATATTTCATATTTACATTTCATGTAACATTTAGTCATGATTATTATTAATGTAACCAACTGACATATTTGGGGTACAATTATATTAACATTGTTGCCCTGCTTTTAGAATATCAGGATTCATTCTCAAATGTGCCAACCCAAATGTACTAGAGCATGACATTGGGGACTGGGCCCCGATCCAACAACATGTCTATCTAGTGAACCCTGAAAAGAGAGAGAAGCTCTGCAGTAAGGTGGAAAGTTACTACGGATATTGCAGGAGTTTCCTCTTGAAATCAGACATGTCTGTGGTAAGGACAACTTGGTTGTTGATTGTCTCAAGGGTGGGCAGTCAAAAAGACTTGTGTTGTGCGTTTAACCAATTTATTTTGACACATTTTTCCGTGTTGGAGATGAGTTTTCTCTCATTCTTTTCCGTATTTTAAAAAACTGCACTGTTGGTTAGGGGCTCGTCAGCATTTCACTGTTAGGTCTACACCTTTTGTATTCAGTTCATGTGACAATTTGATTTCAGTTTTGTTTGTTCCAGTGCTCCAGTTGTCTTGATACATGTGGAGAGTCAACACCTTTAGTTGCTCCACCTTTTTGGTTTGCTTCCTGTCTTTAAGTTTGGTGTGGGTTTTTGTTTTGTTTGCCTCTTCTTGGGCAGATTTAGTGGGTCTCATGGTGGGTGTCTTTTAGGTCCCAGTTGTTGTTACTAGTCAACTTTCAGTCGACACCCCCATAGTGTCTTTCAGAGACCCTCCTAAAAAATATTTTATTATATTTTGGGTTGGATATTGCATCATATTGTTGATATTTTAATCAATGGCGTTTCCTTACAATGCTCATTAGTCTTTCAGTTGTTATTGTTTTTTATCCTCATATTTGTGTACTAAATATTTCTGATTATTTTCATAGTTTTTTCCTGTGAAGCCATTGTGTTGCATCCATGTCTGACATGTGCTGTATAAATAAAGCTTGATTTGATTTGAACATATTGTAAAACAAATTAACCCAATGACTGACCAATCAACAAACTCTTGGTCCACCTTAGTATGAAAAACTGTATCAATCCCACTTTTCCAGCCTGCTGAAGGCCTGGCTCTACCAGGGGCTTGAGGTGGTCTCCCACAGCTCTGCTTATGTCATGTTCTGTGGCCTTGCTGTTCCATTTCTGACTGCCCCTGCAACACAGAAACACATTTAGTCATATTATATAAAACACTCAAAGTAATGGATATGGAGCATCTACGGCCTCAGTTACACCTGGCACTTAAATGTGACTTCTGTCATCTGATCACTCCAAGCTGCATTAGGTTCAGATCTACCAGGATGGGCCTTTGACAAAGTCTGGACACAGTCAGGCCACTGAATATGCATCAGCAATGTAAAGAGATGGGGTGAATGTGTGGGGACAAGTACATTCCACACAAATTACCATAATATCAAAGAACAAATGTGTGTGTCTGAGGGGAAATTAACTTTCATACAGCCAGAAGGGGTGAGAAATTACACCAATATCAGTGGACAATTTGCACTAATGTAAATAAACATAGATGATGGAACATATTCCCTTTAGCTGACGTGATGAACCGCTAAGGGAACAAATATTTACCATCTAAACCATGTGTGACCTCTCACCTCTCTGGCTGTAGAAGTGTTCTTCCTAACCAGTCCCTCAACAGCTCTCTGACTGAGCTCCACCCTCACTGGGTCTTTATGAGTCTAATCTGGTCTCCTTCAACATGGTGAGCCTCCTTATGAGTCTAATCTGGTATCCTTCAACATGGTGATCCTCATTATGAGTCTAATCTGGTCTCCTTCAACATGGTGATCCTCATTATGAGTCTAATCTGGTCTCCCTCAACATGGTGAGCCTCATTATGAGTCTAATCTGGTCTCCTTCAACATGGTGAGCCTCATTATGAGTCTAATCTGGTCTCCTTCAACACGGTGAGCCTCATTATGAGTCTGATCTGGTCTCCTTCAACATGGTGAGCCTCATTATGAGTCTAATCTGGTCTCCTTCAACACGGTGAGCCTCATTATGAGTCTGATCTGGTCTCCATCGACATGGCGAGCCTCATTAATTGTCTGATGAAAAAGAAACCCACACACTGATCAGTATCAATCAGCCTTTTGTTTTCTTTCAAGTTATTAACTAATGATTAACACACACAAGTTCTCAGATGTGTGAGTGCTTTACCTATTTCTAACAGTATCATTTCAAATGGAGAAAACATCTCAGCAAAATGGAAACAATGTGGGAGGATTAGCAAATCCTGTTTCACTATCGAAATTACAAACCCCATGCACAAGTGCATTGGACACGCCTATGAAGCCAATACTAATCCCATCATGTCTGCATTGGATACGCCTATGAAGCCAATACTAATCCCATCATGTCTGCATTGGACACGCCTATGAAGCCAATACTAATCCCATCATGTCTGCATTGGACACGTCTATGAAGCCAATACTAATCCCATCATGTCTGCATTGGACACGTCTATGAAGCCAATACTAATCCCATCATGTCTGCATTGGACACGTCTATGAAGCCAATACTAATCCCATCATGTCTGCATTGGACACGTCTATGAAGCCAATACTAATCCCATCATGTCTGCATTGGATACGTCTATGAAGCCAATACTAATCCCATCATGTCTGCATTGGACACGCCTATGAAGCCAATACTAATCCCATCATGTCTGCATTGGACACGCCTATGAAGCCAATACTAATCCCATCATGTCTGCATTGGACATGCCTATAGGCCGGCAGGTAGCCTAGTGGTTAGAGCATTGGGCCAGAAACCAAAAGGTTGGTGGATCAAATCCCCAAGCTGACAAGGTAAAAATCTGTCATTCTGCCTCTGAACAAGGCAGTTAACCCACTGTTCCCAGGTAGGCCATCATTGTAAATAAGAATTTGTTCTCAACTGTCTTGCCTAGTTAAATAAAGCTTAAAATAATGTTTAAATGTAGCAGAATTAAATACCCACAACATTCATTCTGTGGGAACTAGATTGACTCAGTTCACAGACTGTCAGCCAGACAGTGATTGTGCATCAATATCATCAGACTAAATTAGATAAACAACCAAATAAAACAGACAAACAGGGAATGTTCATTGACCCAAAAAGACACTATAGTTGATTGTGTGAATCCACTTTATTTCCTATCATAAAGAACAGCTGTGGAAATGGGCCGTGGATTTTGACGTCCATCTGACTCCACAACAAGACATGACTGAATAGTTCAATAGTGTCTAATCCAAATAATCAGCACAATGTCAGGTGTTAGTGCAGGGCTGGAACAGAAACCTGCACACTCAGTAGCTAGATCTCTAGCAGCAAGGTTGGCCATGCATTTTCTAGGTCTCTGCATCGTTGCTTTAACAGTATTGGTGTAGTCATACAACTTATTCTAACAGTAAACCAATAGCATATTCAGAGCATTTAGAAAGTATTCAGACCCCTTGACTTTTCACACATTTTGTTACGTTACAGCCTTATTCTAAAATGGATTAAATAATATTGTTTTCCTCATTAATCTACCCCATAATGACAAAGAGAAAAACAGAAATACCTTATTTACATAAGTATGCAGACCCATTGCTATGAGACTCGAAACTGCTTTCAGGTGCATCCTGTTTCCATTGATCATCCTTGAGATGTTTCTACAACTTGATTGGAGTCCACCTGCGGTAAATTCAATTCATTGGACATGATTTGGGCACACACCTGTCTATATAAGGTCCCACAGTTGACAGTGCATGTCAGAACAAAAACCAAGCCATGAGGTCGAAGGAATTGTCCGTAGAGCTCCGAGACAGGATCTGGGGAAGGGTACCAAAAAATGGCTGAAGTATTGAAGGTCCACAAGAACACAGTGGCCTCCATCATTATTAAATGGAAGACATTTGGAACCACCAAGACTCTTCAAACAGAGCAATCGGGGGAGAAGGGCCTTGTTCAAGGATGTGACCAAGAACCCGCTGTTCACTATGACAGAGCTCCTCTGTGGAGATGGGAGAACCTTCCAGAAGGACAACCATCTATACAGCACTCCACAAATCAGGCCTTTATGGTAGAGTGGCCAGACAGAAGCCACTTCTCAATAAAAGTCACATGACGGCCCACTTGGAGTTCACCAAAAGGCCTCTCAGACCATGAGAAACAAGATTCTCTGTTCTGATGAAACCAAGATTGAACTCTTGGCCTGAATGCCAAGTGTCACGTCTGGAGGAAACCAGGCACCATCCCTACGGTGAAGCATGGCAGCATCATGCAGTGGGGAAGTTTTTCAGTGGCAGGGACTGGCAGACTAGTCAAGATTGAGGGAAAGATGAACGGAGCAAAGAACAAAACAATTTCCACAGATGAGGCTAATATCCATATCATGTTGAAATCAATAGAACAGGGGGAAAACATTTAGGGTTCTACATTGTGACATCATTAAAATACTCCTTCTACAATGTTAAAACATTCTACATTGTGACATTAATTCATTGATATCATGAAACAACTCCCTCATGTATGTATTTTCTGATGTTTGATCAGAGATCTTTTATCAGAGTATCTCTTGTCACATTGATCACAGCTATGAGGTTTCTCTCCTGTGTGTGTTCTCTGGTGTATAGTCAGATGGCTAGAAGTAACAAAACTCTTCTCACATTGATTACAGCTATAAGATTTCTCTCCTGTGTGTGTTCTCTGGTGTGATAACTGGCTGCTTAAGTGAGTAAAACTCTTTCCACATTGAGTACAGCTATAAGATTTCTCTCCTGTGTGTGTTCTCTGGTGTACAATCCGATGGCTAGATGTAGTAAAACTCTTCCCACATTGATCACAGCTATAAGGTTTCTCTCCAGTGTGTTTTCTCTGGTGTGATACCAGGCTGCTTAAGTGAGTAAAACTCTTCCCACATTGAGTACAGCTATAAGGTTTCTCTCCTGTGTGTGTTCTCTGGTGTACAATCAGATGGCTAGATGTAGTAAAACTCTTCCCACATTGATCACAGCTATAAGGTTTCTCTCCTGTGTGTGTTCTCTGGTGTGATACCAGGTTGCTTGACTGAGTAAAACTCTTCCCACATTGATCACAGCTATAAGATTTATCTCCTGTGTGTTTTCTCTGGTGTGATAACAGGTTGCTTGAATGAGTAAAACTCTTCCCACATTGAGTACAGCTATATGGTTTCTCTCCTGTATGTGTTCTCTGGTGTATAGTCAGATAGCTAGATGTAGTAAAACTCTTCCCACATTGATCACAGCTATAAGGTTTTTCTCCTGTGTGAATCATCATGTGTACTTTTAGTGATTTTGATCTTAAGTAACTCTTCCCACAATCAAAACAGTGGTGAGATTTCTCTCCTGTGTGTACTCGCTGGTGTATTTTAAGTTCCGATGAAGATTTGCAGTAAGATTTCTTCCCTGTGGGTCTCTGCTGGTGTTTCTTGAGGAGTTCTGATCTGGAGAGACTCTTCTCTGCCTTGTCAGCTTCATGATGTTGTTGAGACTCCCCAGAGGATCCACGATAGTCACGTCTCTCTCCTGTGTGAATAACAAAGTTATAAACAGATGGTTAAAGGCCCACAGCAGCAGAAATCCACTGTTTATTTGAGGTGAAAGGTGATGCCAAGAGCATACCCATGAAGTTGTAAACAATTGACTGTTAAATTATTTGGCAATTAAGACAGTCAAGTTAGCAACAATCATATTTTGTCTTGTTTTCACATTAGCGGTAGCTAGAGATAAGTTATTAAAGTTGGTGAAATCCTAAGCATTGTGATTTTTGCTATCCAATACAGGCCCCTTTCTGTGTTTGCTAAAATTTTGGGGGCGAGGGCGATGCACTCACAATTTGATTGCAGAAACACCTCCCTGGTAATGAGGAAACCACTAGTTATGGATGTAGTATATCTGGTCATGAGGAAACCACTAGTTATGGATGTAGTATATCTGGTAATGAAGAAACCACTAGTTATGGATGTAGTATATCTGGTAATGAGGAAACCACTAGTTATGGATGTAGTATATCTGCTAATGAGGAAACCACTAGTTATGGATGTAGTATATCTGGTAATGAGGAAACCACTAGTTATGGATGTAGTATATCTGGTAATGAGGAAACCACTAGTTATGGATGTAGTATATCTGGTAATGAGGAAACCACTAGTTATGGATGTAGTATATCTGGTAATGAGGAAACCACTAGTTATGGATGTAGTATATCTGGTAATGAGGAAACCACTAGTTATGGAGGCAGTATATCTGCCTGGAGCAAAAAAATGGTGAGCGAAGATTGGAATTTTTCACAATGTATTCTGAATATTACAGCGCAAGACCAGGAGTGCTACTCAAGGAAACTCACATTAAGCTCTGTGTCTATTCACTAATTCACCACCGTGGGGGAAAACTCAGGGGAGTTCTCATAGGCTGACAGCAAAAATAGCCTCCATTTACAGGTTGCTTATGAGTGCATTTCACATTACGTTTGGATTATAATTTTAAGGCTGGCTTGAATCTCCTGCTTAATATGTTTGTGTTATTGTCTAAAATCAACTGCTTTATACTTAAAAAACACTTCAACCAGTAAAATGCTCTTTGGCTAGCTTTTCTATCAGCCCGACAATGAGGGTTTGTACACTTAGTGTTTAACAAACAATAACATAGTAGAGGTCGACCGTTGAACATAGTTCAACACCGATACCGATTATTGGGGGACCAAAAAAGAACCTGATACCGATTAAATCGGCCGATTTATTTATATATATATATATATATATATATATTTGTAATAATGACAATTACAACAAAACTGAATGAATTAGTCTCTAATAAATAATGAAACATGTTCCATTTCGTTTAAATAATGCAAAAACACAGTGTTGGAGAAGAAAGTAAAAGTGCAATATGTGCCATGTAAAAAAGCTAACGTTTAAGTTCCTTGCTCAGAACATGAGAACATATGAAAGCTGGTGGTTCCTTTTAACATGAGTCTTCAATATTCCCAGTTAAGAAGTTTTAGGTTGTAGTTATTATAGGAATTATAGGACTATTTCTGTCTATACCACTTGTATTTTATATACCTTTGACTATTGGATGTTCTTATAGGCACTATAGTATTGCCAGCCTAATCTTGGGAGTTGATAGGCTTGAAGTCATAAACAGAGCTGTGCTTCAAGCATTGCGAAGAGCTGCTGGTAAATGCAGGAAAGTGCTGTTTGAATGAATGTTTGAATGCTCACGAGCCTGCTGCTGCCTACCACCACTCAGTCACAGCTCAGTCAGACTGCTCTATCAAATCATAGACTTAATTATAATAAACACAGAAATACGAGCCTTAGGTCATATTCAATTTAATATCGCTCTTCAACGACCCAGGAAGGGGCGGGGCCAAACAGGTGTTGTACCTCGTTTCCCTCCTTCAGGGAACAGTAATTATAGTCATAAAGTTACACTCCCTTTCAGTCGGTCAACTTCAGTACAACATACTATGGGGAAATACAATCATTCCCCAACTGATCCAAACGGATACTAAATGAAACGGCCCCTGGCAGACCACCCAGACCTGACCCCGCAAGATTGTTGTCAATTTTGTCAATTTATTCATTGTCCTTTGTTTGAAACACTCCTGTCAATGTTGAGTAAGGACGCACACCTGGTTACCCATATAGAAGTAGGACTAGTCTACCTGGTTACACATATAGAAGTAGGACTAGTCTACCTGGTTACACATATAGAAGTAGGACTAGTCTACCTGGTTACACATATAGAAGTAGGACTAGTCTACCTGGCCTTCCCGCAAATGTAGACCTATAAAATGTGCCCATTTGGGGATGTCTGATAGTATTTCTGATTGTCTTAATGCACCACCACTAATGAGTTGTGGAGCTTCTCAAATACATTTTTTCTTCACCTCAAACAAAGTCGGGAAGAGTTTTTTTTCCCTTCTGGTTAGGTTATATTGATGACTGGCTCCCTCAAGTCATTTGTGTGTCTTAGTTACTTGTGCATGCTTAAAGCATCAGACAAGTTCAGTACATATAGTTAATTTTATTAAAACACATGGGATGTGTCTATAAATTGGTTGAAATATAATAACGTGTATTTTTCAATCGATTGGTAGAAAGAACAGACGACTCTTGGTTGACCTAGATGTATTTTAGGTGGGGAGTAGAGGGACAGCACTAGAACAGCACTAGAACAGCACTAGAACAGCACTAGAACAGCACTAGAACAGCACTAGGACAGCACTAGAACAGCACTAGGACAGCACTAGAACAGCACTAGAACAGCACTAGAACAGCACTTTAACATGATTTTGGGGTTCCTGAGTGGTGCAGCGGTCTAAGACACTGCATCTCAGTGCTTGAGGCATAACTACAGACACCCTGGTTCGAATCCAGGCTGTATCACAACCGGCCGTGATTGGGAGTCCCATAGGGCGGTGCACAATTGGCCCAGCGTCGTCTGGGTTTGGCCGTTATAGGCCGTCATTGTAAATAATAATTTGTTCTTAACTGGCTTGCCTAGTTAAATAAATGTTAAATTTTTTTAATTATAAAACATACAGTGCATTCAGAAAGTTTTCAGCCATAATGAAAAAGTGAAAACAGAAATACCTTATTTACATAAGTATTTAGACCCTTTGCAATGAAACTCAAAATTGCTTTCAGGTGCATACTGTTTCCATTAATCATCCTTGAGATGTTTCTACAGCTTGATTCGAGTCCACCTGTGGCAAATTCAATTGATTGAACATGATTTGGAAGGCACACGCCTGTCGATATAAGGTCCCACAGTTGTCAGAGCAAAAACCAAGCCCCGAGGTCAAAGGAATTGTCCGTAGAGCTCTGAGACAGGATTGTGTCGAGGCACAGATCCGGGGAAGGGTACCAAAAAATGTCTGCAGCATTGAAGGTCCCCAAGAACACAGTGGCCTACATCATTCTTAAATGGAAGAAGTTTAGAACAACTAAGAGCTCCAAAGTTCCTCTGTGGAGATGGGAGAACCTTCCAGAAGGACAACCATCTCTGCAGCACTCCACCAATCAGGCCTCTATTGTAGAGTGGCCAGATGGAAGCCACTCCTCAGTATAAAGCACATGACAGCCTGCTTGGAGTTTGCCAAAATGCACCTAAAGACTCACAGACCATGATGAAACCAAGATTGAACTCTGGCCTGAATGCCAAGTGCCATGTCTGGAGTAGAGGTCGACCGATTATGATTTTTCAAGGCCGAAACCGATACCGATTATTGGAGGACCAAAAAAGGCAGATACCGATTAATCGGCCAATTTTTTAACTTTTATTTATTTGTAATAATGACAATTACAACAATACTGAATGAACACTTATTTTAACATAATATAATACATAAATACTATCAATTTAGCCTCAAATAAATAATGAAACATGTTAAATTTGGTTTAAATAATGCAAAAACAAAGTGTTGGAGAAGAAAGTGAAAGTGCAATATGTGCCATGTAAAAAAGCTAATGTTTAAGTTCCTTGCTCAGAACATGAGAACATATGAAAGCTGGTGGTTCCTTTTAACATGAGTCTTCAATATTCCCATGTAAGAAGTTTTAGGTTGTAGTTATTATAGGAATTATAGGACTATTTCTCTCTATACCATTTGTATTTCAAATACCTTTGACTATTGGATGTTCTTATAGGCACTTTAGTATTGCCAGTGTAACAGTATAGCTTCCGTCCCTCTCCTCGCTCCTACCTGGGCTTGAACCAGGAACACATCGACAACAGCCACCCTCGAAGCAGCGTTACCCATGCAGAGCAAGGGGAACAACCACTCCAAGTCTCAGAGCGAGTGACGTTTGAAACACTATTAGCGCGCACCAGACTACCTAGCTAGCAATTTAACATCGGTTACACCAGCCTAATCTCGGGAGTTGACAGGCTTGAAGTCATAAACAGCGCAATGCATTGCGAAGGGCTGCTGGCAAAACGCACGAAAGTGCTGTTTTTAATGAATGCTTACGAGCCTGCTGGTGCCTACCACCGCTCAGTCAGACTGCTCTATCAAATCATAGACTTAATTATAATATAATAAACACACAGAAATACGAGCCTTAGGTCATTAATATGGTCGAATCCGGAAACTATCATCTCGAAAACAAAACATTTTTCCTGTCAGTGAAATACGGAACCGTTCCGTATTTTATCTAACGGGTCTAAATATTCCTGTTACATTGCACAACCTTCAATGTTATGTCATAATTACATAAAATTCTGGCAAATTAGTTCGCAACGAGCCAGGCGGCCCAAACTGTTGCATATACCCTGACTCTGCGTGCAATGAACGGAAGGGAAGTGACACAATTTCACCTGGTTAATATTGCCTGCTAACCTGGATTTCTTTTAGCTAAATATGCAGGTTTAAAAATATATACTTCTGTGTATTGATTTTAAGAAAGGTATTGATGTTTATGGTTAGGTACAGTCGTGCAACGATTGTGGTTTTTTTCGCAAATGCGCTTTTGTTAAGAGGTGACACATTTTCCCTAGTTAAAAGAAATTCATGTTAGCAGGCAATATTAACTAAATATGCAGGTTTAAAAAGATATACTTGTGTATTGATTTTAAGAAAGACATTGATGTTTATGGTTAGGTACACGTTGGAGCAACGACAGTCCCTTTTCACGACTGCGCATCGATTATATGCAACGCAGGACAGGCTAGATAAACTAGTAATATCATCAACCATGTGTAGTTAACTAGTGATTATGATTGATTGATTGTTTTTTATAAGATAAGTTTAATGCTAGCTAGCAACTTACCTTGGCTTCTTACTGCATTCGCGTAACAGGCAGGCTCCTCGTGGAGTGCAATGTAAAGCAGGTGGTTAGAGCGTTGGACTAGTTAACCCTAAGGTTGCAAGATTGAATCCCCAAGCTGACAAGGTAAAAATCTGTCGTTCTGCCCCTGAACAAGGCAGTTAACCCACCGTTCCTAGGCCGTCATTGAAAATAAGAATGTGTTCTTAACTGACTTGCCTAGTTAACCTCTATGGGCTAGGTGGGACGCTTGACTCTCGTTAATCTAACCACACTGTCCGATTTCAAAAAGGCTTTACAACGAAAGCAAAACATTAGATTATGTCAGCAGAGTACCCAGCCAGAAATAATCAGACACCCATTTTTCAAGCTAGCATATAATGTCACATAAACCCAAACCACAGCTAAATGCAGCACTAACCTTTGATGATCTTCATCAGATGACAACCCTAGGACATTATGTTATACAATACATGCATGTTTTGTTCAATCAACTTCATATTTATATCAAAAACCAGCTTTTTACATTAGCATGTGACTAGCATGTGACTAGCATTCCCACCGAACACTGCCGGTGAATTTACTAAATTACTCATGATAAACGTTCACAAAAAACATAACAATTATTTTAAGAATTATAGATACAGAACTCCTCTATGCACTCGATATGTCCGATTTTAAAATAGCTTTTCGGTGAAAGCACATTTTGCAATATTCTCAGTAGATAGCCCGGCATCACAGGGCTAGCTATTTAGACACCCAGCATGTTTAGCACTCACCAAAGTCTGATTTACTATAAGAAAAATGTTATTACCTTTGCTGTTCTTCGTCAGAATGCACTCCCAGGACTTCTACTTCAATAACAAATGTTGGTTTGGTCCCAAATAATCCATTGTTATATCCAAATAGCGGCGTTTTGTTATTCTATCCGAAAGGGTAAATAAGGGTGACGAGCATGGCGCATTTCGTGACAAAAAAATTCTAAATATTCCATTACCGTACTTCGAAGCATGTCAACCGCTGTTTAAAATCAATTTTTATGCCATTTTTCTTGTAAAAAAGCGATAATATTCCGACCGGGAATCTGCGTTTAGGTAAACAGACGAAAGAAAATAAAGCATGGGGTCGACTCGGGCACGCGCCTAAGCCCATAGTACTCTGATCGGCCACTTGCCAAACGCGATAATGTGTTTCAGCCAGAGGCTGCCTCGATATCATTCCGCTTTTTCCCGGGCTCTGAGAGCCTATGGGAGCCGTAGGAAGTGTCACGTTATAGCAAAGATCCTCAGTCTTCAATAAAAAGAGCCAAGATGAACAACAACTTGTCAGACAGGCCACTTCCTGCATGGAATCTTCTCAGGTTTTGGCCTGCCATATGAGTTCTGTTATACTCACAGACACCATTCAAACAGTTTTAGAAACTTTAGGGTGTTTTCTATCCAAAGCCAATAATTATATGCATATTCTAGTTACTGGGCAGGAGTAGTAACCAGATTAAATCGGGTACATTTTTTATCCGGCCGTGTCAATACTGCCCCCTAGCCCTAACAGGTTAAAATATATATATATATATATTTTATATATATATATATATATATATATATATATTTTATAAAAAAATAAAATCGGTGGCCAAGAATACCTCTAGTCTGGAGGAAACCTGGCACCATCCCTACGGCGAAGCATGGTGGTGGCAGCATCATGCTGTGGGGATGGTTTTCAGCAGCAGGGACTGTGAGACTAGTCAGGATCGAGGGAAATATTAACGGAGCAAAGTGCAGAGAGATCCTTCATGAAAACCTGCTCCAGAGTGCTCAGGACCTCAGACTGGGGTGAAGGTTTACCGTCCAACAGGACAACGACCTTAAGTACACAGCCAAGACAACACAGGAGTGGCTTCGGGATAAGTCTCTATGTCCTTGAGTGGCCCAGAATGCAACCCGATCTAATATCTCTGGAGAGACCTGAAAATAGCTGTGCAGTGATGTTCCCCATCCAACCTGACAGAGCTTGAGAGGATCTGCAGAGAAGAATGGGAGAAACTCCCCAAATGCAGGTGTGCCAATTAAATTATCTAAATGAAAGGAAAACAACTAATTTAATCAATTTTCGAATAAGGCTTTAACGTAACAAAATGTGGAAAAAGTCAAGGGGTCTGAATACTTTCAGAATGCACTGTATACAGCAACACCTCCCCCATAAGCATTCCTGTCTTGTCTGTAGATGTTAAATTCCTGTATTGCTACTTAAAGGAATTATCTCAGTGAGTTTCAAAGATGAACAGTACAGTGCATTCCAAATTCAATAGGCAGGCTAGTAAACAAAACACTTTTCAAATTAAAACTTTTCTAGAAAATATCAAAACGTATAATGCCCGTCCAAGAGACTGTTGCCCAATCGTATTTCACATTGTGATGCTGTGACACACAGTTCCTAAGCTAATTGTCACAGAATCCCTTTATAAAGCCCAGGGGAACACAAGTAAGCTTCATTCACCAGAAGTTATGCATGCTAGCCAACGTTAGTCAGGAGGCTCTTTAGTCTAGCTAGGCTAGGTAGGGCTGGGCGATATGGACAAAATATATCACAATATTTTTTTATTGAAAAAGCTGGTGAGGTAGCAACTGTGCTGGAAAGCGAACAATATAGATGCTACTTCGAGAACACAAACTCTCACATCTTTCACAGCAAAGAGCGAGGGAGTCCGGGGGATGACTGGAGGAGCAATGGAGGAAGCATTGTGGGATTCTCTTGGCGCGAGTACAGTTGTTGAGACTGAGTGGACGATGGTGAAGAACAGTGACTCTGTACAGTTGCTGAGACTGAGTGGACGATGGTGAAGAACAGTGACTCTGTACAGTTGGTGAGACTGAGTGGATGATGGTGAAGAACAGTGACTCTGTACAGTTGTTGAGACTGAGTGGACGATGGTGAAGAACAGTGACTCTGTACAGTTGGTGAGACTGAGTGGATGATGGTGAAGAACAGTGACTCTGTACAGTTGTTGAGACTGAGTGGACGATGGTGAAGAACAGTGGAGTGAAAAGGGCTAAAGTTGGTAATGAACAGCTGCTTATGGTCGGAGTGGGAATCATCAGCAAGGATGCTTTTTGTGGGTGACCCGTTAGAGGTCTCAAAGATGGTGAAGGATGAATTTGGGTAAAGTGACCCGTTAGAGGTCTCAAAGATGGTGAAGGATGAATTGGGTAAAGTGACCCGTTAGAGGTCTCAAAGATGGTGAAGGATGAATTGGGTAAAGTGGAATCGGTTTGCGTGACCAGGAGCGGTTTGATGCTGATTTCGTGTGTCAACAGCGCAAAAGGAGAAAGCTCTGTGACTCAACAAGATGTGGACGTACGATGTGGAAGGCTATGACTTTCAGAGTAGGGCACCGGTTAAAAGTGTAATCTCTGGTGTTGCGTTGGACATAGAGGCTGGGTGGTTTAGGGATAACATTCCAGGTAGACGCACGTCCATTAAATTGAATGATAGACGGAAGGTTTTACTGTCGTTTGGTGAAGTGGTTCTCCCATCTTATGTATAACCTGGGTATGTGAGATATGCGGTGAGACCCTATGTACAGAAGCCGCTGCGGTGTTACAATTGTAAAAGTTTGGGTACGTGGCAAGTGTTTGTCTAAGGAATAAATATGTCATAGTTGAAGAGTCAGATGAAGCATGTTGTTGTAATTGTGATGGGAATCACGTTCCCAAGTTCCTGGAGTGCCCTGTACGGATGAAGGATGTCACAGTAGCTAGGATCAGGCCCATCCAGCAGGTGTCCTATGTGCAGGCAGTGAAAATAGCTGAAGGAGTGAGTAGAGAGAAGGTAGTGGATGTCCCACAGTCTGCATTGAAGCCATGCAGGAGAAGGACACTAATAGTGAAGGTGGATTTTGTTGTGTTTATAGAGCAAGAGATAAATTGCACTAGTCAAACGAATAAAAAATCAAAAGAAGCTTGACATTGTGAAGGCGGCAAATAGATTTCGAGATCTCCAGAATACTGAATGAAGAGGTTCTCCCCTCCCAGATTTCTGAACATGTTTTGTTTTTGGGGTACATCACATTTAACAAACCAAACATTGAAATACCCTATTAGAAGGTAAAGTAAAAACCCAAACCGGTCTGTGCATAAATACTGCTATATAGTCAAATACGGTATACCACCCATACCCAAGGCTAGGTTGAGAGTGGGCAGACGTCGTACACATCACACTCAGGCAGACAAGACGTTTGATCCGACCAAAAGACCCAATCCATCTCCCTGTCCCGCAACTCAGACTTAGCCGAGGTACGGGCACCAAGTAGAGGAAGTCACTATCAGAAACACTAAGCCTCCTAAATAATGCTACACGATTGTCAAGAGAACTTGAGGCTGGACTAGCAGGGAAACAGTGCCAGACGTCCCCTAGTCTCGTACATGAACTGATGTACATGAACACAAAGTCCAGGGGGTGAGCACGCTCTACCACTAACATGCTGACCACAGTGCTCGCGTCACGTGCACGAGCATTGCAAAATAAATAAATGTACACATACATGTTAATCAATCATTGCACCCACACTGCTTGCGCACGTCAATGAGCTTCTGCGTAGCCACACTACAGTCCAGTTGGTGGTGGTCCACACTACAGTCCAGTTGGTGGTGTAATGCACCTTAAAGTTGGTTGCCAACCGCCATATAAAGTCCAAAGAAAAAAAGGAAGCCTGAAGAAAGGAGGAGAGATGATGAGAAACTAATTTGGTTCGACCGCAAGGCACTACTGCCATCTAGGACCGTTTGGGGCGTTGCTACTGGTTAACGATTTTGATGTGATATGCAAGTATTTTGTGAAAGTATTTGAAATAATTTTGATGTGATAGAATTTGAAATTATTTTGATGTGATATGAAAGTATCATATCAGGATCCGCCCCTTCAGGGCCTGTAGCTCAGGCCCTGAAGCAAGGGCATGCATATTCTTGGTACCATTTGAAAGGAAACAGTTTGAAGTTTGTGGAAATGTGAAAGGAATGTAGGAGAATATAACACAATAGATCTGGTGAAAGATAACACAAAGAAAAAAAAACGTTATTTTGTATTTTTTTGTACCATCATCTTTGAAATGCAAGAGAAAGGCCATAATGCATTATTCCAGGCCAGGTGCAATTTATATTTTGTCCACTAGAGGGCAGCAGTGTATGTGCAAAGTTTATTCTGATCCAATGAGCCATTGCATTTCTGTTAAAAATTGTCTATCAAGACTGCCCAAATGTGTCTAATTTCTTTATTAATAACTTTTCATTTTCATAACTGTGCACTCTCCTCAAACAATAGCATGGTATTCTTTCACTGTAATATCTACTGTAAATTGGACAGTGCAGTTAGATTAACAAGACTTTAAGCTTTCTGCCAATATCAGATATGTCTATGTCCTGGAAAATGTTCTTGTTACTTACAACCTCATGCTAATCGCATTAGCATACATTAGCAGCAATCAGCAGTAGAAACAATAACAAAGCGTACTCCCTGCCCGTTTCGGTAAAAAGCTGAGGGATGGGGCTGGAGAAATGCAACCATCCATGATATCAACATTCTAGTTTTAACCATGTTTTGAGGATATACAGTGTTTGTTTATATTTACTGACAAACATTGGAGTAAAAAAAGTTTATATTTTGGGTTCTGATGGGGTACGACAGTTGAACTAAGCTCATGAGGCATTTATAAGTGATTTCTTCAAGAAACAGATGGGTACATATCATTAATGTATAAGTCCCAAAATGGATGTAACAACTGCTGATTGCCCCTTTAAGAGAACATATTGGGCTAATCTAATAGGAGATATTGAGGACTACAGTATTTCAGGCATTGTCATTGGATGCATTTGATCAATTGTTAACGTGTTGTTGATGGTCCACTCTTGATGTTCTACACGTTACAGTGTAGCTTCAGCCATTCCTACAGAACAACATTAAAGTGTAGAACCCCTTTACTGCATATTGGTTCAACGACTGCAGAGACGGTACTTACTGGTGTTAATCAGATCTCCAACCTCCTCTTCTTCCTGCAATGTGACAGTCATCTCCCCCTCCTCCTCTTTCACTCCAAAAACCGCATCCTCCTCTTTCTCTTCCTCCTCATCTTTAACTGTAACATCCTCCTCCTCTTTCACTCTGAACGCGTCTTCCTCTTCTTTCACTGTAACGTCTTTCTCTTCTTCTTTCACTGTAACAGCCTCACCCTCTACTTGTTTTTGTATTGTAACATCCTTCTCTTCCTCCTCCTCTTTCATGAGAGCTTCTTTATGCGTCCAGCAGACATCTTCTTCTTTAACAGGAGGAGAGTAGCTTAGTGAACTCATGGTCGGGGATGCTAGCTAGTTAGCATTAGCGACTAGCCTAGTTCTAAGCTAACTTAGCAAACCAGCTAGCTGACAAACAACGTAAATATATAATTAAATGGGCCAACAAGTACATACGACAGAAGTGTGTTTAATACACAGCGACTAATATACACCAAAACAGTGTAAAGAGCGTGAATGTTGTAGCTATGTTTGCTAGAAAGCTACCGAGGTGTCTGACTAGCTGTTGTTGTTGAAGGAGCGTCCCGTCCACTAGATTACACGTCACACTGGCAGCATCGCCTGAACCTAAAAGACGCACATCGCCATCTGCTGACTGGAGTTGGCAACGCAGTTGAGGAACCAAACGTTTATTTTTCATTTATTTCATAAAATATTAATATTACATTAAGTCGTTCAAAGAGAAGCATGTGTTGATTGATTTGTGTTTAATGAGTGAGAATTTAAAACAAACTTTACACCCACTACATATTTGCATTGAACCATACTTCTGACGTGGATCATTTTTGACCCCAGAGGCATATCTTTTATCATAGCCAAAATGTGGTTTATTCAATTCTTCCAAATTTTCATGACTTTGTCAATCAACTTGTTCTTAAGAAATCTATATCATGGTTTAGTGTTTCTGTATCAATATGGACTTTTAACAAATTCAAATCCTTTGGAGTCATTTTGACTCCAGCCAAAAGCATCTTTGATAAATAGGACGTTTATTTCAAATCAAAATCACATTTTATTGGTCACATACACGTGTTTAGCAGATGTTATTGTGGGTGTAGTGAAATGCTTGTGTTTCTAGCTCCGACAGTGCAGTAATATCTAATAAGTAATTTCTAACAATTTCACAACATATACCCAATACACACAAATCTAAGTATTTGAATCTAGGTTTCTCTGTAGACATGATCCATCCCACCAGAGGGTGGAGGGGCTCCTGTAACAGTGGTTTTAACCAGATAGACACCTGCAGACACACAGTATAGTGCCTCCCATGTACTCTCCTAAGATTGGACTCTTCTATACCACGTATCACATGACTGTGTACAAAACTGCAAGGGGTATACAGTGCATTCATTAAGTATTCAGACCCCTTCACTTTTTAAACATTTAGTTACATTACAGCCTTATTCTAAAGTTGAATAATTTTATAATTGAATAATCAATACCCCATAATGACATCATAATAACCCATAATGACAAAACAAAATCATTTTTTTAAAACATTTTTACAAATGTATTTACTTAAGTATTCAGACCCTTTGCTATGAGACTCGAAATTGAGCTCAGATGCATCCTGATTCAATTGATCTTCCTTGAAATGTTTCTACAACTTGGAGTCCACTTGTGGTAAATTCAATTGATTAGACATGATTTGGAAAGGCACACACCTGTCTATATAAGGTCCCACAGTTTACAGTGCATGTCAGAACATAAACCGAGCCATGAGGTCAAAGGAATTGTCCATATTGCTCTGAGACAGGATTGTGTCGAGGCACAGATCTGGGGAAGGGTACCAAAAAATGTCTTCAGCATTGAAGGTCCCCAAGAACACACTGGCCTCCATCATTCTTAAATGGAAGAAGTTTGGAACCACCAAGACACTTCCTAGAGCCGGCCGCCCGGCCAAACTGAGAAATCGTGGGAGAAGGGCCTTGGTCAGGGAGGTGAACAAGAACCTGATGTTCACTCTGACAGAGCTCCAGAGTTCCTCTGTGGAGATGGGAGAACCTTCCAGAAGGACAACCATCTCTGCAGCACTCCAGCAATCAGGCCTTAATGTAGCAGTGATTAAATTGTCAATATTTATTTCAATGGACAATTCAGTGAACTGTTCTGTGAAAGGTGTTGGCTAGAGATGACATGCAGGAGCTTACAGGGATTTGTAGTCTTGCATGTCATCTACTTTGATGCTAATTAGCATTTTAGAATCCGAGAGTAAAGAGACACAAATATATTGATACAAGTATTTGTATTGATTATGGATCCCCATTAGTTCCTGCCAAGGCAGCAACTAGTCTTCCTGGGGTTTATAATGGATCCCCATTAGTTCCTGCCAAGGCAGCAGCTACTCTTCCTGGGGTTTATTATGGATCCCAATGAGTTCCTGCCAAGGCAGATACTCTTCCTGGGGTTTATTATGGATCCCCATGAGTTCCTGCCAAGGCAGCAGCTACTCTTCCTGGGGTTTATTATGGATCCCCATGAGTTCCTGCCGAGTATGGTTAGGGAGCGTGCCAGCCTGCCTGAACCGCCCTGAATCAACAGGTATAAATGATGGGTTATGAATTAACAGGTATAAATGATGGGTTATGAACTAACAGGTATAAATGATGGGTTATGAATTAACAGGTATAAATGAAGGGATATGAATTAACAGGTATAAATGATGGGTTATAAATTAACAGGTATAAATGATGGGATATGAATTAACAGGTATAAATGATGGGTTATGAATTAACAGGTATAAATGATGGGTTATGAATGAACAGGTATAAATGATGGGGTATGAATTAACAGATATAAATGATGGGTTATGAATTAACAGGTATAAATGATGGGTTATGAACTAACAGATATAAATGATGGGTTATGAACTAACAGGTATAAATGATGGGTTATGAATTAACAGGTATAAATGATGGGTTATGAATTAACAGGTATAAATGATGGGTTATGAATTAACAGGTATAAATGATGGGTTATGAACTAACAGGTATAAATGATGGGTTATGAATTAACAGGTATAAATGATGGGTTATGAATTAACAGGTATAAATGATGGGTTATGAATTAACAGGTATAAATGATGGGTTATGAATTAACAGGTATAAATGATGGATTATGTACTAACAGGTATAAATGATGGGTTATGAATTAACAGGTATAAATGATGGGTTATGAATTAACAGGTATAAATGATGGGTTATGAATTAACACATCCCCTCCAGGCATTTCAATACATTCAGGACTTCTTATAGTGAGCATAACATGACAATACATGACATCTAAGTAGCTGAATATTCTTTTGGACTAACAATCTAACAGTTTGAAGGACACAACTCATGTTATTCTAGTTAAACAGTGGGAGACTAGTTGATTAAGGAGTGGGGATATTTTTACAATTAAGAAATAATGTGTCATGTTTTACTCGTACCTCAGCCAGCATTGTGAATGGTTAGGAAATAATATGTCATGTTTTACTCGTACCTCAGCCAGCATTGTGAATGGTTAGGAAATAATATGTCATGTTTTACTCGTACCCCAGCCAGCATTGTGAATGGTTAGGGAATAATATGTCATGTTTTACTCGTACCTCAGCCAGCATTGTGAATGGTTAGGAAATAATATGTCATGTTTTACTCGTACCTCAGCTAGCATTGTGAATGGTTAGGAAATAATATGTCATGTTTTACTCGTACCTCAGCCAGCATTGTGAATGGTTAGGAAATAATATGTAATGTTTTACTCGTACCTCAGCCAGCATTGTGAATGGTTAGGAAATAATATGTCATGTTTTACTCGTACCTCAGCCAGCATTGTGAATGGTTAGGAAATAATATGTCATGTTTTACTCGTACCCCAGCCAGCATTGTGAATGGTTAGGGAATAATATGTCATGTTTTACTCGTACCTCAGCCAGCATTGTGAATGGTTAGGAAATAATATGTCATGTTTTACTCGTACCTCAGCTAGCATTGTGAATGGTTAGGAAATAATATGTCATGTTTTACTCGTACCTCAGCCAGCATTGTGAATGGTTAGGAAATAATATGTAATGTTTTACTCGTACCTCAGCCAGCATTGTGAATGGTGTCTGATGCAGTGACATACTAGACCATGGCAGTAAATCTAATACTTAGGTGTTTTTAGTCATGCATGAAAGGTCTGGGGTGGTTCTGTGGTTATAAGTTACTGACCTTGGAATACATTTCTGGCCATGCTGGCAGGGTCTGAATCAAACCCAATGTCCACCTGGTACACTGGCAGGGTCTGAATCAAACCCAATGTCCACCTGGTACACCGACAGGGTCTGAATAAAACCCAATGTCCACCTGGTACACCGACAGGGTCTGAATCAAACCCAATGTCCACCTGGTACACTGACAGGGTCTGAATCAACCCAATGTCCACCTGGTACACTGACAGGGTCTGAATCAAACCCAATGTCCACCTGGTACACTGACAGGGTCTGAATCAACCCAATGTCCACCTGGTACACTGGCAGGGTCTGAATCAAACCCAATGTCCACCTGGTACACTGGCAGGGTCTGAATCAAACCCAATGTCCACCTGGTACACTGACAGGGTCTGAATCAAACCCAATGTCCACCTGGTACACCGACAGGGTCTGAATAAAACCCAATGTCCACCGGGTACACCGACAGGGTCTGAATCAAACCCAATGTCCACCTGGTACACTGACAGGGTCTGAATCAACCCAATGTCCACCTGGTACACTGACAGGGTCTGAATCAAACCCAATGTCCACCTGGTACACTTGCAGGGTCTGAATCAAACCCAATGTCCACCTGGTACACTGACAGGGTCTGAATCAAACCCAATGTCCACCTGGTACACTGGCAGGCTCTGAATCAAACACAATGTCCACCTGGTACACTGACAGGGTCTGAATCAACCCAATGTCCACCTGGTACACTGGCAGGGTCTGAATCAACCCAATGTCCACCTGGTACACTGACAGGGTCTGAATCAACCCAATGTCCACCTGGTACACTGACAGGGTCTGAATCAACCCAATGTTAAGGGGAGGGAAGATTGGTCAAGAGGGTGATGATTATTGTTGTTCTACTGCCTGATTGTTATGCAACAACACTGTTTACAAAAGCTTTGTTAAATCAGCACAACAGTTTTCAGCTGTGCTAACATAATTGCAAAAGGGTTTTCTAATGATCAATTAGCCTTTTAAAATGATAAACTTGGATTAGATAACACAACGTGGCATTGGAACACAGGAGTGATGGTTGCTGATAATGGGCCTCTGTACACCTATGTAGATATTCCATAAACAATCAGCTGTTTCCAGCTACAATAGTAATTTACAACATTAACAATGTCTACACTGTATTTCAGATCAATTTGATGTTATTTTAATGGACAAAAAAAGTGTTTTTCTTTCAAAAACAAGAACATTTCTAAGTGACTCCAACCTTTTGAACGGTAGTGTTAATCATTTTAGAATAAGACTGTAATGTAACAAAATGTGGAAAAAGTGAAGGGGTCTGAATACTTTCCGAATGCACTGTGTTGTTACACCATGTAGGAGCAGTATAGACCTAGTCTGTTCATTATATACATCTACATGATGTATTGTTACACCATGTAGGAGCAGTATAGACCTAGTCTGTTCATTATATACATCTACATGATGTATTGTTACACCATGTAGGATCAGTATAGACCTAGTCTGTTCATTATATACATCTACATGATGTATTGTTACACCATGTAGGAGCAGTATAGACCTAGTCTGTTCATTATATAAATCTACATGATGTATTGTTACACCATGTAGGAGCAGTATAGACCTACAGTAGCTGGCTACTTATTTATGTTGTTTGACTGAATGAAACTGCCTTAAATGTGCTGTAGTAAACATGTTTTATTCTCACTAATAAATCAACACATTCAGGTCTTTGTATGTCTCAATATAATAGTATTATTTAATTAAATCCATGTAAAATAATCTTAGTCTGAATATAAAATGTGATCCTCAACTGCGTTTCCCTCCAGTCAGCAGACGGCGATGTGCGTCTTTCAGGCGATGCTGCAGCGTGACGTATAATCTAGTGGACGGTTCTTCATAAACAGCTCGTCCACCACCTCGGTAGCTTGCTAGCCAACATAGCCGAAAGATTCAAGCTATTTAGACGCTTTCGGTCTATATTAGCTACTGTGTTTTAGACACACTTCTGTCGTATCTACTTGATAACCTATTTAATTTAATATTACGTTATTTTTTATTAGTCAGCTATAGTAGCTGGCTGGTTAAGTTAGCATTAGCCTGGTTGCTAATGATAGCTAGCTAGCTAACATCCCCGAACATGAGCTCCCTAAACTACTCCCCTCCTGTTAAAGAAGAGGAGGTCTGCTGGACGGAGAAAGAAGCTCGGGGGCTGAACATTGTCGTGAAAGAGGAGAAGGAAGAGGAGGATGTTACAGTAAAACAAGAAGTAGAGGGTGAGGCTGTTACAGTGAAAGAAGAAGAGAAAGACGTTTCAGTTAAACAAGAGGAAGAAGAGGATGATGCAGTGTTTGGAGTGAAGAAGGAAGGAGAGATTACTGTCACATTGAAAGATGAAGAGGAGGAGATAGGAGATCTGAGTAACACCAGTAAGTACCAACTTCAATTAGTTTTTAACTTTGGATATTCTGAGTTGGCTCGTCAATACCTCTTCAACGGAGGGCCCTGGGATGATGACTGATATGTCTAGAATCAGACGACGTAGAGAACAAGCTGCCCCTTGTTTTCTCTGTTCCGTTTCCAAAAAGTGACTTAACATATATATTTGAGGAGGGTCTATCTGCTGACCGCAGACTGGGGGGCCACGGCATGTAGTGATTTTAATGTAGTGATGTTTTACTACACACCGTGACCCCCAATAGAGCCATGTGAGAGTTGGGTTGGCTACACCAAAGATTATGGATATACTGACAAGATGTCTCTCCGTCCTAACAAGGGGAGTCGTTGTCCACAAAGCGGCATTGTGGGTTGTCTCGCTCCCACCCAATTGACCAAATTCTACACTTTCCACATTGGGTTGATAATTGTTTCCACTTGGATACAACCTACTGTAGCCTACTGGCATGACCTAGAGAGTTACAACCTAATGTAGTCTACTGGCATGACCTAGAGAGATACAACCTACTGTAACCTACTGGCATGACCTAGAGAGATACAACCTGCTGTAACCTACTGGCATGACCTAGAGAGTTACAACCTACAGTAGCCTACTGGCATGACCTAGATGGTTACAACCTACTGTAACCTACTGGCATGACCTAGAGAGTTACAACCTACAGTAGCCTACTGGCATGACCTAGATAGTTACAACCTACTGTAGCCTACTGGCATGACCTAGAGAGATACAACCTACAGTAGCCTACTGGCATGACCTAGATAGTTACAACCTACTGTAACCTACTGGCATGACCTAGAGAGTTACAACCTACAGTAGCCTACTGGCGTGACCTAGATAGTTACAACCTACTGTAACCTACTGGCATGACCTAGAGAGTTACAACCTACTGTAGCCTACTGGCATGACCTAGAGAGATACAACCTACTGTAACCTACTGGCATGACCTAGAGAGTTACAACCTACTGTAGCCTACTGGCATGACCTAGAGAGTTACAACCTACTGTAACCTACTGGCATGACCTAGAGAGTTAGAACCTACTGTAACCTACTGGCATGACCTAGAGAGATACAACCTACTGGCATGACCTAGAGAGATACAACCTACTGTAACCTACTGGCATGACCTAGAGAGTTACAACCTACTGTAGCCTACTGGCATGACCTAGATAGTTACAACCTACTGTAACCTACTGGCATGACCTAGATAGTTACAACCTACTGTAACCTACTGGCATGACCTAGAGAGATACAACGTACTGTAGCCTACTGGCATGACCTAGAGAGTTACAACCTACTGTAACCTACTGGCATGACCTAGAGAGATACAACCTACTGTAGCCTACTGGCATGACCTAGAGAGTTACAACCTACTGGCATGACCTAGAGAGATTACAACCACTGTAACCTACTGGCATGACCTAGAGAGATAAAACCTACTGTAACCTACTGGCATGACCTAGAGAGTTACAACCTACTGTAACCTACTGGCATGACCTAGAGAGTTACAACCTACTGTAGCCTACTGGCATGTCCTACAGAGATACAACCACTGGTATGCATGCATTTCTATGCATGCAACAACAACCAAAGTGCTTCTTCATTCATTACTCTGCTAAAGACCGTGATGCCGTGCTCCACGTTGGATCCAAAATCCCTAACAAATTGATGTTTATAATGTGTTATTGTCTACTTGATTTCCAGAAGGGTCTCGTTAGTCTGTCTGGACACAGAGATACTTATCTCATAATGTGTAGAGAACTGTTCCTTGATGGATAGGCTATTGTACAACACACAGAGCTATTTTCCTATATTTGTTGTTAGAAGAAGTTATGGGTCCTACAGTAGGTCTCTGTTATTGTTAGGTGAAGTTATGGGCCAATTTGGCAAACAGTGTGCAAACCCTCATTTTCAGGCTGATGGAAAAGCCATAGAGCATTTTACTGGTTGAAGTGTTTTTTAAGTACAAAGTGGTTGATTTGCGATGATGACACAAACATTATATTAAGCAAGACATTCAAACGAGCCTTACAATTATAATCCAAAGTAGTGTGAAATGTACTCATAAGCAACCTGGTAATGGAGCAAACCATTTTTGCTCCAGGCAGATATACTACATCCATAACTAGTGGTTTCCTCATTACCAGATATACTACATCCATAACTAGTGGTTTCCTCATTACCAGATATACTACATCCATAACTAGTGGTTTCCTCATTACCAGATATACTACATCCATAACTAGTGGTTTCCTCATTACCAGACATACTACATCCATAACTAGTGGTTTCCTCATTACCAGATATACTACATCCATAACTAGTGGTTTCCTCATTAGCAGATGTACTACATCCATAACTAGTGGTTTCCTCATTACCAGATATACTACATCCATAACTAGTGGTTTCCTCATTACCAGATATACTACATCCATGACTAGTTGTTTCCTCATTACCAGATATACTACATCCATAACTAGTGGTTTCCTCATTACCAGATATACTACATCCATAACTAGTGGTTTCCTCATTACCAGATATACTACATCCATAACTAGTGGTTTCCTCATTACCAGATATACTACATCCATAACTAGTGGTTTCCTCATTAGCGGGAGGAGTTTCTACAACAACTTGCATCGCCCTCGTGCCGCATTAAACACAGAAACGGTCCTTTATTGGAGACCAGAAGTCATTTGGCACATTGCTTAGGGTTTCAACAACATGAATAACTTATTTCTAGTCTACAATCTTAGATGTTACTACTAATGTGAAAACAAGACTAAATCTGACTATTGTTGCTATCTTGACTGTCTCCATTTTCAAATTTAACAGACTTCAATTGTTGTACAACTTCATGGGTATGCTCTGGGCATCACCCTTTACCTCAAATAAACAGTGGATTTCCACTGTTGTGGGACTTTAACCATCTGTCTGACTTTGTCATTCACACAGGAGAGAGACACGACTATCGTGGATCCTCTGGGGAGCCTGAACAACCTCATGATGCTGACAAGGCAGAGAAGAGTCTCTCCACATTAGAACACCTCAAGAAACACCAGCAGAGACCCACAGGGAAGAGAACTCGCAGCTGCTCTGACTGTGGGAAGAGATTCACCTCATCAACAGCCATTAAAATGCATCAGAGAATCCACACACTAGAGAAACCTTATAGCTGTACTCAATGTGGGAAGAGTTTTGATACATCTAGCCATCTTAATGTACACCAAAAAACACACACAGGAGACAAACCTTATACCTGTGATCGATGTGGGAAGAGTTTTACTCGGCTAAGCAGCCTGATAGCACACCAGAGAATACACACAGGAGAAAAACCGTATAGCTGTGATGAATGTGGGAAGAGTTTTACTCAGCTAAGCAGCCTGATATCACACCAGAGAATACACACAGGAGAGAAACCATATAGCTGTGATGAATGTGGGAAGAGTTTTACTACTACGAGCCATCTGACTCTTCACCAGAGAACACACACAGGAGAGAAACCTTATAGCTGTACTCAATGTGGGAAGAGTTTTACTCATTCAACCAGCCTGATATTACACCAGAGAACACACACAGGAGAGAAACCTTATAGCTGCGATCAATGTGGGAAGAGTTTTACTCAGCTAGGCAGCCTGATATCACACCAAAGAATACACACAGGAGAGAAACCATATAGCTGTGATGAATGTGGGAAGAGTTTTACTACTACGAGCCATCTGACTCTTCACCAGAGAACACACACAGGAGAGAAACCTTATAGCTGTACTCAATGTGGGAAGAGTTTTGTTCAATCTTGTGAACTGAAGATACACCAGAGAACACACACAGGAGAGAAACCTTATAGCTGTACTGAATGTGGGAAGAGTTTTGTTCAATCTTGCGAACTGAAGATACACCAGAGAATACACACAGGAGAGAAACCTTATAGCTGTATTCAATGTGGGAAGAGTTTTGTTCAATCTGGAGAACTGAAGATACACCAGAGAACACACACAGGAGAGAAACCTTATAGCTGTGATGAATGTGGGAAGAGTTATAATGATTCTAGCAATCTGACTCGACACCAGAGAACACACACAGGAAAGAAACCATATAGCTGTGATGAATGTGGGAAGAGTTTTACTACATCTAGCATTCTGACTCTTCACAGGAGAACACACACAGGAGAGAAACCTTATAGCTGTACTCAATGTGGGAAGAATTTTACTCATTCAACCAGCCTGATATCACACCAGAGAACACACACAGGAGAGAAATCTTATATCTGTGATCAATGTGGGAAGTGTTTTACTCAGCTAAGCAACCTGGTATCACACCAGAGAACACACAGGAGAGAAACCGTATAGCTGTGATGAATGTGGGAAGAGTTTTACTTTGTCAGCAATCTGACTGTTCACCAGAGAAAACACACTGGAGAGAAACCCTATAGCTGTACTCAATGTGGGAAGTTATTTATAACATCTAGCCATATGAAGATACACCAGAGAACACACACAGGAGAGAAACCTCAAGGCTGTGACCAGAGATAATCTGATTAAAGATCTCTGATCAAATATCAGAAAATACATACATGAAGGAGTTGTTTCATGATATCAATGAATTAATGTCACAATGTAGAATGTTTTAACATTGTAGTAGGAGTATTTTAATGATGTCACAATGTAGAACCCTAAACGTTTGTCCCCTGTTCTATTGATTTCAACATGATATGGATATTAGACTCAGGGGGAAAATCCAGGCTCTGAATTGAAAGAGTACTATTTATGTGATTTAACAAAAAGTGACTAACAAAAAAAGAGTTGTGTTACACTTACCACATTGGTGACCCACTGGAATCAAAATGCAACACTTCAAAATGTAGTAATCTGTTTTCTACAAAGGTTCCTCTAACCAGTGATGTTCACATTATTCCCAGATTCCATGTGGTTTTTGAGCTGTTACTTTAACAGGACGTGCAACCTCATCTCCCTTCTGTCACACAATTGATTTCAACATGATATCGATGAGTTATGACAAATAAGTGTTGTGTTCCTTTGTTTAGCGACCCCTACATTTAAATGCATCACTCCAAAATGTAGCTGACTGTCTTCTGCAGGTTGTCCTCTAACCAGTGAGGTGAAAGATATCTCCCATTTCCATGTGTTTTTTTAGTTGTGTTAGTTTCAACAGCACGCACAACCTGATTTTCCCCCTAATCGATATCACAGATTTATTGCTACTTATCAAAACAACAGCGTTTTTGGTGTTTGTGCAATTTATAAGGTGCTTGTTTTAAAAAATACAAGTAATATGATTATTGTGGCAGATGTTTGTGTACATAGCACATTTTATGTTTAGGTTTTCAATATATCACAAACTGTTTCTGCATATTGGTTATTGATTTAGACACGTTAAAACTGTGTTTTGACATTGGGGCTATCCCACCTAGCAAAATGTCATTGAAAAGCCCTTGAAAATAAGACATGCAATCAAATATTTCATGTAACATTTAGTAATGAAAATTATTCATGCAACCAACTGACAATTTTTTGGTACAATTATATTGACATTGTTGCCCTGCTTTTAGAATGTCTGGGTACATTCTCAGATGTGCCAACCCAAATGTACTAGAGCAGGACATTGGGGACTGGGCCCCGATCCAACAACATACCTATCTAGTGAACCCTGAAAAGAGAGAGAAGCTCCGCAGTGAGGTGGAAAGTTACCACAGATATTGCAGGAGTTTCCTCTTGAAATCAGACATGTCCGTGGTGAGGACAACTTGGTTGCTGATTGTCTCAAAAAGATTTGTCAAAAAGATTTGTGTTTTGCGTTTAGCCAGTGCGTTGCCATGGATCACAATTTATTTTGACTGCACGTTTTTCTGTATTGGTGATGAGTTTAGTTTGGGCTCGTTCCAAGGGGATGAGAGTTCTAGAAGCTAGTGAGTTTTAGGAAGACGAGAGTTCTAGAAGCTAGTGAGTTTTAGGATTCTATAGTAAGTGAACCAAGGTGGGGGATTCTATAGAAAGAAAAAGGTGAAAAAATATTATTGTATATTATTATTATTATTTAAAAGTACGTGTTTTTTCTTGTTTTTAATTGTTGACATCCAGTAGACACCATGTTTATATTGGTGAAGGTGAAGCATTGTAGTTGATTATAATGTGAAATGGAAGTTGTTTTCTGTTGGTGGTGAACAAACTTGTCCAACGAAAATATAGGATATATTTGTTGTCTTAAAGGGGAAGGTGTTACAGGCTTTGGTTTTTCCATTTATGTTTTGAGGTTGGACTTTAGCACGTCTAGCTCGTTAGCACTGATTGGTGTCACCTCGTTAGTCAGAATGTGTTACACATGTGCCTGCTTGTCCATCTCGTTATGGTTGAATATTGCATCCAATTGTTAATATTTTAATCAATGGATTTTCCTTGGAATGTTCCGTAGTCTTTCAGTTGTGTAGTAAATATCCGTTTATTTTCATTGTTTTTTCCTGTGAAGCCATTGCGTTGCATCCATGTCTGAAAAGTGCTGTATAAATAAAGCTTGATTTGATTTGAGAATATTGCAAAACAAAGGAACCCAATGATTGACAATCAACAGACTTCATTATTTTTAAATTTTATTTAACCTTTATTTAATTAGGCAAGTCGGTTAACCTCTAGAGGACCCCTTCCCGCTCTGATCCCGCTAACAGGATTTATTGACAAGATACCATGGCGGGAAATTCAAAACTGCAAGAATCTAATCATTACAATTTCTCAAACAATCAACTATTTTTCACCATTTGAAAGATAAACATCTCCTAAATCCAACCACATTGTCCGATTTCAAAGAGGCTTCACGGCGAAGCATAAAGTTAGGTTATGTTAGGAGAGTACATTGAAAATAGCTGTGTGTAATGTTTTGTCAATTCAAAGACAGGCGTCACCAAAAGCAGAAAACCAGCTAAAATTATGCACTAACCTTTGACAATCTTCATCAGATGACACTCCTAGGACATTATGTTATACAATACATGCATTTTTTGTTCCATCAAGTTCATATTTATATCCAAAAACAGCATTTTACAGTGGCGGTGAAATTCAGAATTTTTTTTCCCCTCAAATGCTTCCGGTGAATCAGCGTTACAAAATTACTATTCGAAAACGTTGGTAAATTATAATATTGTCATTCAAAGAATTATAGATTAACATCTCATAAATGCTACCGCATTGCCAGATTTCAAAATAACTTTACTGGGAAATCACACTTTGCAATAAATGGGGTGCTGTGCTAAGAACAATAGGCTAGGATATACAGGTTAGCACCATCTTGGAACCATCTAATATCAATAATACTATTGTAAATAATCCCTTACCTTTGATTATCTTCATCAGAAGGAACTTCCAGGAATCCCAGATCCACAACAAATGTGGTTTCTTTCGACAAAGTTCATAATTTATGTCCAAATATCTCCAAGTTGTTCCATGTTGTTAGCGCGTTCAGTAGGCTCCTCAAAATGTAGGGGGGGGAGTCACGACGAAAAGTAAATAAAAAAAATCTATTTACGTTCGTTCAAACATGTCAAACGTTGTTTAGCATCAATCTTTAGGGCCATTTTTAACGTGAAACATCAGTAATATTTCAACCCGACCTCTCCTGTGTCTTGAAAAACGTTTTGAAAAATGTCTTGCCTCACATGAACGCGCATGTGCGCACAATAATGAAGTGACGACATCCCAGGGACGTCAACTTCCCTTCCTTGTCATCCGGTCTCTGTTCATCATAGACGCTTCAAACAACTTTATAAAGATCGTTGACATCTAGTGGAAGCCGTAGGAAGTGCAAAATGAATCCTTTGTCACTGTGTGATCTATTAGCAATGACTCGAAAATAGTACAGCCACAAAATTCTCATTTCCTGCTTGTATTCTTCTCAGGTTTTTGCCTGCCATATGAGTTTTGTTATACTTACAGACACCATTCAAACAGTTTTAGAAAATTCAGTGTTTTCTATCCAAATATGTTAATAATATGCATATCCTAGCTTCTGAGTTGGTGTAGGAGGCAGTTAGAAATGGGCGCATATTTTTTTCTAAATTCTCAATACTGCCCCCTAGCCCCAACAGAACAAATTCTTATTTACAATGATTGCCTACCAGGGAACAGTGGGTTAACTGCCTTGTTCAGGGGCAGAACAACATAAACTGCTTAAAAAAATAAAGGGAACACTAAAATAACACGTCCTAGATCTGAATGAATGAAATAATCTTATCAAATACTTTTTTCTTTACATAGTTGAATGTGCTGACAACAAAATCACACACAAATAATCAATGGAAATCCAATTTATCAACCCATGGAGGTCTGGATTTGGAGTCACACTCAAAATTAAAGTGGAAAACCACACTACAGGCTGATCCAACTTTGATGTGATGTCCTTAAAACAAGTCAAAATGAGGCTCAGTAGTGTGTGTGGCCTCCACGTGTCTGTATGACCTCCCTACAACGCCTGGGCATGCTCCTGATGAGGTGGCGGATGGTCTCCTGAGGGATCTCCTCCCAGACCTGGACTAAAGCATCCGCCAACTCCTGGACAGTCTGTGGTGCAACGTGGCGTTGGTGGATGGAGCGAGACATGATGTCCCAGATGTGCTCAATTGGATTCAGGTCTGGGGAACGGGCGGGCCAGTGCATAGCATCAATGCCTTCCTCTTGCAGGAACTGCTGACACACTCCAGCCACATGAGGTCTAGCATTGTCTTGCATTAGGAGGAACCCAGGGCCAACCGCACTAGCATATGGTCTCACAAGGGGTCTGAGGATCTCATCTCGGTACCTAATGGCAGTCAGGCTACCTCTGGCAAGCACATGGAGTGCTGTGCGGCCCCCCAAAGAAATGCCACCCCACACCATGACTGACCCACCGCCAAACCGGTCATGCTGGAGGATGTTGCATGCAGCAGAACGTTCTCCACAGCGTCTCCAGACTCTGTCACGTCTGTCACGTGCTCAGTGTGAACCTGCTTTCATCTGTGAAGAGCACAGGGTGCCAGTGGCGAATTTGCCAATCTTGGTGTTCTCTGGCAAATGCCCAACGTCCTGCACGGTGTTGGGCTGTAAGCACAACCCCCACCTGTGGACGTTGGGCCCTCATACCACCCTCATGGAGTCTGTTTCTGACCGTTTGAGCAGACACATGCACATGTGGCCTGCTGGAGGTCCTTTTGCAGGGCTCTGGCAGTGCTCCTCCTGCTCCTCCTTGCACATAGGCGGAGGTAGCGGTCTTGCTGCTGGGTTGTTGCCCTCCTACGGCCTCCTCCACGTCTCCTGATGTACTGGCCTGTCTCCTGGTAGCGCCTCCATGCTCTGGACACTACGCTGACAGACACAGCAAACCTTCTTGCCACAGCTCGCATTGATGTGCCATCCTGGATGAGCTGCACTACCTGAGCCACTTGTGTGGGTTGTAGACTCCATCTCATGCTACCACTAGAGTGAAAGCACCGCCAGCATTCAAAAGTGACCAAAACATCAGCCAGGAAGCATAGGAACTGAGAAGTGGTCTGTGGTCCCCACCTGCAGAACCACTCCTTTATTGGGGGTGTCTTGCTAATTGCCTATAATTTCCACCTATTGTCTATTCCATTTGCACAACAGCAAGTGAAATGTATTGTCAATCAGTGTTGCTTCCTAAGTGGACTGTTTGATTTCACAGAAGTGTGATTGACCTGGAGTTGCATTGTGTTGTTTAAGTGTTCCCTTTATTTATTTTGAGCAGTGTATTTTTACCTTGTCAGCTCTAACCACTAGGCTACCTGCCGCCCTCTTGCATAACCAATGAGCACATATCTTAGTATGAAAAACAGTATCAATTCAGTATATCTTCCACTATGTCAAAACAGTATGACTTTTCAACCAACCCAGTGCATTTGTTGAAACTGAAAAGTTTTGAAGTCAACAATACGTCAAAGGATTCAACTACTGGAAACTGAAACAAACAATTGGATCAAACAGATCAATCCCACTGGACATTAGGTTTCATTCAGACCCTGCAGGGTTTAGATTAAGCCAGAACTAGTTAAACTAGGACATTTAAGTAGCTTTCGTGATCGTGTCTTAAATTTGGCTTAGTTAGTCGGAGACTGGAGTCAGGTAAGTAAGCCTAAATGAGAACACCTGGGTTAATCCTAATTAGGTGCAGTATGAACACCCGGGTTAATCCTGATTAGTTTCAGTATGAACACCTGGGTTAAGCCTGATTTAGGTTCAGTATGAACACCTGGGTTAATCCTGATTAGGTTCAGTATGAACACCTGGGTTAATCCTGATTAGGTTCAGCATGAACACCTGGGTTAAGCCTGATTAGGTGCAGTATGAACACCTGGGTTAATCCTGATTAGGTGCAGTATGAACACCTGGGTTAATCCTGATTAGGTTCAGTATGAACACCTGGGTTAAGCCTGACTAGGTTCAGTATGAACACCTGGGTTAATCCTGATTAGGTTCAGTATGAACACCTGGGTTAATCCTGATTAGGTTCAGTATGAACACCTGGGTTAATCCTGATTAGGTTCAGTATGAACACCTGGGTTAATCCTGATTAGGTTCAGTATGAACACCTGGGTTAATCCTGATTAGGTTCAGTATTAACACCTGGGTTAATCCTGATTAGGTTCAGTATGAACACATGCTGTTGGTCTAGTGGTGCTCATTAAAACCCGGAATAGAAAACACCAATACTGGTGTGAATCTGGAGACGAAACAACGGCAGAGGCAAAAATAATTTAGTGTGTATGAAAAAACGCTCCAAAACAAACGTTGTCAAACCATCCAGTTATTGAAGGTAAAAACCACACTGCTGCTACTGAGCAGTAGAACAAGCGGGTTGGGCTGCAATTTGCTGTGAATTCAATGCAAATGTGACCACAAGAAGAAACAACAACTAGAGGTGAGATATCTGCATTATTATCAGGATTACAAGAAGAAACAACAACTAGAGGTGAGATATCTGCATTATTATCAGGATTACAAGATGAAACAACAACTAGAGGCGAGATATCTGCATTATTATCAGGATTACAAGAAGAAACAACAACCAGAGGTGAGATATCTGCATTATTATCAGGATTACAGGAAGAAACAACAACTAGAGGTGAGATATCTGCATTATTATCAGGATTACAAGAAGAAACAACAACTAGAGGCGAGATATCTGCATTATTATCAGGATTTCACATTTCTCAAATTCATATTTTTGTGACATCACTTTTATTATTAAATTATATCTGCCTTTTATAGACTCTGTGGAAGAACCTTAAACTGGCTTTAAAAAGAGAGAAAGCAGAGATCAGAAGAGAGAGATTTACTACTGGTGGTGGACCACCAAAACAAGACAACACTGATGAATTGAGTGACTTCCTGTCAGGAATAATAGAGCAGCAGCAACCTCTGGATGGTATACCAGATGATGACCAACCTCTGGATGGTATACCAGATGATGACCAACCTCTGGATGGTATACCAGATGATGACCAACCTCTGGATGGTATACCAGACGATGACCAACCTCTGGATGGTATACCAGACGATGACCAACTTCTGGATGGTATACCAGACGATGACCAACCTCTGGATGGTATACCAGACGATGACCAACCTCTGGATGGTATACCAGACGATGACCAACCTCTGGATGGTATACCAGACGATGACCAACCTCTGGATGGTATACCAGACGATGACCAACCTCTGGATGGTATACCAGACGATGACCAACCTCTGGATGGTATACCAGACGATGACCAACCTCTGGATGGTATACCAGACGATGACCGACCTCTGGATGGTATACCAGACGATGACCGACCTCTGGATGGTATACCAGACGATGACCGACCTCTGGATAGTATACCAGATGATGACCGACCTCTGGATGGTATACCAGATGATGACCGACCTCTGGATGGTATACCAGATGATGACCGACCTCTGGATGGTATACCAGAAGATGACCATTTGGACAGTTCAGATGAAGAACTGAGAACCATATGAGTTTATTTGTGCTTCTAACCATGTTCTTTTTCCAGAGGAAAGGAATGTGAACAGGTTGGATAAGCCAGTACACAGTGAGGGTGGAATGTGAACAGGTTGGAAGAGCCAGTACACAGTGAGGGTGGAATGTGAACAGGTTGGAAGAGCCAGTACACAGTGAGGGTGTACTGTGAACAGGTTGGAAGAGCCAGTACACAGTGAGGGTGGAATGTGAACAGGTTGGAAGAGCCAGTACACAGTGAGGGTGGAATGTGAACAGGTTTGAAGAGCCAGTACACAGTGAGGGTGGAATGTGAACAGGTTGGAAGAGCCAGTACACAGTGAGGGTGTAATGTGAACAGGTTGGAAGAGCCAGTACACAGTGAGGGTGTGATGTGAACAGGTTGGAAGAGCCAGTAGCCAGTGAGTGTGTTCCCTCCACATCTGCTATAACATCCCTGAGAGAAGATGCTGCCACCACCTTTCAGCAGAGAACAAAGAAGATGACCATGCATGAAACGTTAACCAGAGAATTTCATGAGCATAAAATGAAATATCTGAAGGAAGAACATGAAATGAGAATTGTCCAGGTTGAATTGGATATGAAGTTGGAAGAGAGAGGTATGATCCTAAAAAGAGACAGTAATGAGACAATAGTGATGACCAGCCATGGTGAACAATATGATATGTAAAACAATACATGTTTTGGCATTTGGATATTCATGAGTGAGAGTATTTTAATCACCACAAACTACATTTTAAACCAGCCTTGGTTTAGTCACTCATTGTAACGGCCGTCGGGAGAGAGAGTAGACCAAGGTGCAGCGGAGTTAGTGTTCATCATTGCATTTAATAACAGAAAGAACACTATACGAAACAACACAAGAAAACCGACAGCCAAACAGTCCTGTCAGGTGCAAAACACTACCAGAAACAATTACCCACAAAACCACAACGGAAAAACAGGCACTTATGTGTGACTCCCAATCAGCAACAACACTCTACAGCTGTGCCTGATTGGAAGCCACACGGCCAAAATCAATGAAACAAACCAACATAGAAAAATGCACATAGAACGTCCACCCAATGTAACACCCTGGCCTAACCAAAATAAAGAACAAAAACCCCTCTCTATGGCCAGGGCGTTACAATCATTTCATTTTGCTGCACACTATTTGAATTTTGTACCGAACAAACATTATCAAAGCAAAAATAAGCCATAATGAACACATGCCTCAGCCACGGACACATCTACCTCAGCCACGGACACAACTACCTCAGCCACGGACACATCTACCTCAGCCACGGACACATCTGCCTCAGCCACGGACACATCTACCTCAGCCACGGACACATCTACCTCAGCCACGGACACATCTACCTCAGACACATCTACCTCAGCCACGGACACATCTACCTCAGCCACGGACACATCTGCTTGATGCTAATCTTCCATGGGAGGAGTTGTGCAGCACAGCTGTAGTAATGATCACCTTGCAGCATCTTCTTGGCTTGGAACGAAGTGTATTGCGAAAACACGGGTCTATTTTTCCATACTCCAAACACACGCTGGACCATCCCTCTCGTGTGGATATGAGCTCTGTTGTATCTTTGCTGCTCAGCTGTTATGGGATTTATGTCTGGAGTAAATAAAAACTTACTCTGACCAGATTACTATGTAGTAACTATTAGTAGACCATATTACTATGTAGTAACTATTAGTAGACCATATTACTATGTAGTAACTATTAGTAGACCATATTACTATGTAGTAACTATTAGTAGACCATATTACTATGTAGTAACTATTAGTAGACCATATTACTATGTAGTAACTATTAGTAGACCATGTTACTATGTAGTAACTATTAGTAGACCATGTTTCTCACCCTAATATCCACTGTCACCAAGTAGTTGTCCATGTCGTGTCTTTGGGTACCATTAAACTGAAGATATGTTTATCAATTAGCTCCCTGTAATTATTAGCACGCGATTAAACTGATTAATCGTTTAACTGTAATTAACTAGGAGATCGGGGCACCAAGGAGAATATTCAGATTACAAAGCTATAATTTTCCTAATATAACTTTCCTGTACTATAATATTCTATTATAGTATAGGCCTATTATCTTCTAGTTTCAATGGTGTATTTTACCTCACGTTAGTCTCATTCCAAACGTCGTAAATTGTTGTATCTGCACGAACCCAGTCTTTACTAAAATCATCCATACATCAATTGTCTTAAAATCATTTATTTACTACACTAAGTAATTAACAGAAAACATACAAACAGTAATTATCGTCACACAGGATTGGTAGGGGAATGTGCCCTACTGGCTAACAAGCATGGCTGGTCTGTTAGACAATGGGTCATAAAACGGTAAGCTGAGAAGTTACACAGAGTTCATTAATATTAACAATTGACAATTGAAGGCTCACTCATTCGGGAACAAATGCAATATCAATATATATTTACGCTCATGTGTCGTCGGGATTCTTGTTGGAGAGTTTTGTTCTGATGGAGAGTTTGTCAGCGTTCTCTCTCTCTCTCTCTCGGTTAGAATGGATCGTTCAGAGTGACATTCATGAATGTCGTCATAGAATGGATGTGGTTGGTCTTCGCGTTCGATGATATAATTTACTTAGCTGCAGACTAATAATTAATATCAAAGACTTGTTCTTATTCTGTCGGTCTCGATAGTAAAAGTTAACCACGTGGTATAGTTCACTTTCAGTAGAGTACTTGGATGGTCAAACCTATGAGCCAACTCGCAATGGAGTGTAGGCCTGGTCTGTAGAAATGTAAATCAGGGGGTCTTTTATAGTACCCAGAGAACAGGCTTGTCAAATGACGCCTGGTCCTGTATGTGTCCCTGGGGCGTGCCTATGACTGAGCTAGACTTGGTTACAGAAATATAATTCTATCACATTAACATCAGTACATAGCATCTCAATGTATTACAAATAGCTTTATCCTTAATAATACATTGTATACACCCATGTGGATTCAGTCTCATCGCTGAGGCTATCATGTAGACCGTTTTAGGGTAATATGGCTATATTGTCTCTTCTGAGTATCACAAAATTGTACCAAGCGGATCAGTTCGTAGCTGGAGTCTTCATCAATCTTCCATATCTTCTCCAGAACACACATGTCGCTAGGTTCTCCAATTCTATGAGTTGGAAGAATTTCCTTTGTCTCTCTATGAAACATGTTGTAGTAGATTCTCCTCTTGGAATTTTTACAACCCTGGGTTGGGGGGGAAGGTAGGTTGGGTGATGGTACAAAGGGGAGGGGGTCAACTGTCCTTCCTGTACCCAAAGAGGCCAACGTCATGACATACCCCCCCTGGTGGTTTGGATCTTGTTTATCCTGCAAGTTACAAATCAACATAAAATCATGACCACGTGATGTCCCATTGGTAGATCATCGTTGCAGTCCTCTCTGGTGGTTGAACTTGGTAGGCTCTCTGAAAGCGGAGCCGTCCACCACAAGGATGGGCAGTTGAGGTCCGGTTGGTGATCGCCGATGCGGTCTCCTCTAGTGGCGTACCTTGGTAGGTTCCCTGGAAGCTGTAAAGTACCCCAGGGAGGGCCAGGGGATGTCCTGGTTGTTGATCGCCGTTGCGGTCCCCCCCTCTGGTGGTTTACCTTGGTAGTCTCTCTGACAGCGGGCATGCCGCCACAAGGATAGGTTGTGGGTGTCCGGATTTGGGGTCGCCGTTCCGGACCCGTCGTCCAGACTGGAAGATCTGGGCAGTAACTTAGGCAGATGTTAACAACGCACACACACTCATGAAATATATATGATTACATTCATTCCCCAATGAGCGGCGTTGTGGCACTAAGTGATGGTTGTATGGGGACTTTGTTTATGGCTCTATCACTTCCTATGCGTCAAAGGAACTGAACCGAAAAGGAATGAAAGCATAAACAAAACAAAAAAATAAATAAAATATAGTTCTCACACAAAAAAAAAATCATCTAATTGGACTGTATTCTATATACGTCCAATGTTCTGGCAAAATGATTATCATGGCATTGTCTCTAATGCCATATCTAGGGTTTTTCCTACTTGGTGTGTTGCTTAGGCGCTATCCTAAGTTGATAACTATATGATAAGTCTACAGCTGTAATGCACTAGTTTTGGGCAGTCTACAGGGATGACCTATGGACTTCTGGGAAGAAAACTGGTGAGTGCTGTAGAGTCAAAGGCCTAGAAGTAAATGTTCAACTTTACTAAGGCTGGTATATTGCTTGGGCCCTTAAGTGGTCCTAGCATAAATCCTAATTGGATGTTCCGTTGTGCATGTGCGCTTATGCTTACACAAGCGCGCATGTCAAGGGAAGAAAACCAAGTATCCGGGCAGATTACAACTTGTTCAGAATGAGTCTGACGTAGTCAGGTAATTTTCAGGTCAATGCCTGGAGGTCAGTCAGAATTGGTGTCAAGGGAGTCTGTAGTAGTTTTCTACAAGTCACGGTGTCTTCCACTATTGTAGTGGCGTTAGGTATGAAGTCTATTTCATAGCTATGTTATCCACGGAGGAGCTAACCTCACGACGGAAGTACTCTTTAAGTATTGGACCAGTCATACGTGGTGTGATCATGGTTCATGACTTCTAATAATTTTCCTCCTGAATGGAGGGTCCTATTTATTAGTGACATGTGTGTTAACCATTGGAAGAGTGCACTGGAGATTCCCCTCCACGTGTTGCACTCTGAGTGACTCCTATGTCGCTGTTGTCGATGGTAATTTGATTGGTTAAATCTCTAACCTTCTTACTGATTGTAGCTGGACTGACTGTTGCTAGTATTGGTACTGGTACTCAAGGGGACCAGTTATCCTACCGATTTATTCTGAAATATTATCTACCGGAACACATGATTGGAGCATTTTACTAGTTGTATGGTAGTTGAACCTACACATGGCAAAGAATGATTACTGATGCCATTTGTTTTGGAGGTGGACAAGTCCACTGGACTTCCTTTACGACCAGTGTGGTACACCTCAGTACTATCTTAGATGTGTTCTAAGATAATCCCCGTCTAGGGGCCTGTCTGCTCCTCACTGTTCTCATAGGAGAGTTTACAACTAGATTTGATTTATGCTCTGGCGGCCTCGTACGGTGTTGTCCGTAGTCTTGACCCCCCCACCGGCCTCGATGAGGCTCATCATGGGTCTGGGCTACTATTCCCCCCCTTTGTGCCTCGGGACCCCCCCACCAGCGGGTGGTGTTGGTGTCCGATGCGCAAACAAGAAGATCGGACCCTACGTACGAGTTTTCAGCGGCCGCGTTGTTATGAGAATGGCTGTAACCTTTCAACCAAATCTCCTGGTGTTTGTGCTTCAAAACGCTCAGTGGCTGTCGAGGCATGTCAGTCCCCACCGCGTCCGCGTGTGGCAACCTCTTCATTACCTGCGAACTGAGACGAGGATATCGGTCTGTGATATTGCAAAGTGTTTCACCAGTGGGAGTCATCGGGTCAGTTGCTGGACTGACGCCATTAGTGTCATTGTAAGGGGTGACAGTCCCGAACAAAGCGGAAGGTGTATCATCGGAAGCAGAGTATACTCTGTGCATCAATGTTTTTCTTGCTGAGACGGCCGCAGTGCTTGCGGAAGTGTCCAAAGGGCAAGAGAAGTTCATATCAACTATCGTATTGCACGACTGCAAGGAGGAGGGAAGTTGCTTATTCACAGAGGCAGCTGGCTCGAAATCATGAAAAGAATGGTCAATCAGGTTGGCTGATGGAATGTGTCGAGATATCGTAATATCTCCTTGGATCGGATTCTGCACCAAGAGGTTTCTAAACGTCTTTTTCCCAAGGGGTGCTTTCGACAGATACCCCTCGTGAAGGACTGCGTTGCAGCTAGCGTTAGGGGAAGACAGTGTGGTCAGTGGAGAAGGCACGGTGGCCTGTGACCATACCTGGTTGGTTTTCCAATCCATCAATGGGAGTAACCGATCCATCAAGTCTGCTCCAAGTAGGAGGGTTACAGTTTCGAGGCTGGTAACATACACAGGGTGAACGAGCGATACGTCCTGGAAGTGTAGTTTCAGCATGACTCTCAATGTGAGAGGCGAGGTAGTCTGAGTGACCCCTCGAAGTTTAGTGTCGCATCGTTCCACTTTTAACCAACGTTTAGTTGGCTTCAAAGCCCTTTTGAGATCATCAAACAATGTTTGAGAGATGAGTGATATTGTCGCACCCGAATCAATTAGCGCATGACAAGCTAAGCAGTCCTCCAGGACTGTTTCCAGGTATGGCCGTTTAGATTCGTGGTTAGTGGACATATTCCCCACAAAGTGGAGTGGTCGTTCGCAACGACGTGATGTGCCATGTCTGTTCAAGATGGAAGCAGATTGACTTTTCCGATTTTGAGTGTCCTTGGCTTTAACGAAGCGTTTGACCTTTATCTTCACAACTTTAGTATCAGAGTCTATAGACAAAGCCCGGGGGCTTGTTTCTTGATCAAGCGGGCCCTGGATAGGGTCTTGAATGAGAGCGGGAGAAATTTGAACTTTAACGTCCTTGCTATGGGTGTTAATTCCTGTGGACCTGGTGTCCGGTAATTCCCCGTCTAGTCCTTGTGACTTATCTTTTACCCTTTTCTCAAATTGTTCTCGCTTAAGTTCTTCCCGTAGTGGGACTTCTGGAGAACATTGGTCTACGTTTTGATCGTCCTTCAACCCTTTGTTACCCTTGTGCTCTGACACTTTTTGTGGGTTGGGTGCAGGAACGTAGCGAACGGGTCGATTGTAGCGGTAGTCATGTTGATGGCTACGTACTTTACAGTTATTTCGACCGCGGAGGTTATTGGAATCATGGTTTCGTGGTAGAAACTGTTGTTGTGCGTCATCACTCGACGCTCCAATACCTGATAATGCACCCTCTAACTGGAGTGAGTGCTCCTGGTTAAACTTCAAAACTGAGTGGTCAGGGCTCTTAGCGTTGTGAACTTTTGATGCCTCAAAAGCTGTGCTTGCAAGCTCTCTGAGCTGTAAGATAGGCAAGCCAACGTGGGCGGCAGGGCCCAAGTAGGTAATGAAGGTGGGATACATGTTCGACAGAAACATTTGTTTGAATGGTAAAAGCTCTTCCATTCCTGTTTCTGTGAGTAGGCCAAAGTAAGCTGAACGAAGCCTATGATAGTAAGCTTGTGGGTGTTCGTTCCGAGCTTGTTTGACGGTGTTAGCCAGTGAGCTATCGTGTTTGCGAGTCGCAGAACCACTGAATTCTAATTTCAAAGCTGTGGCAAGTTTAGTGTAGTCATTTAGCACGTGTTGCTGTTGTAGACGAATGAACCTTGTCACGTGTCTATTTGACGTTCGCTTCAACAGGTAAACCCTGTCAGAACCTGTAGCGTTCGGGTAGCCATCCAACGCATCCTCTATGTCAGCTAGGAACGTCTCAGTATCGTTTGGCTGACCTGGAATGGGGTCAAAGGTGGGGAAATTCTTGACGAGTTTGTCAAGGTATTCCGCGCCAAGCGGGCGGAGAGGGTTGGCTTCATCCTGTGGAGAGATTGGGGCCGAAAGGCCAAGAGAGGAAGCCAAGCCTTGTTGTTGTTGGCCAAGAGGCGCCATATAACTCAGTGCCGAAGGGCAAAGAGGAGAAGACTGAGGGACACATGAGGGAGGCAATGTCTGAAACCTATTGTCTTCACTCCTGTGAGTACAGGGCTCCGGTTGCTTGGATGGGAAGTCGCGCTGTAGAGCGGTACCATTCTGGATTTCCTCCAGATGGTACCTAAGGGTGGAATTCTGCTGCATTGCAGAGTCCACTTGAGCGCTTAGAGTACTGATTTTGGACACGTGAGTGTCACACCTGCTCCTTTCGGTCTCAAACTTATCTGTCATGGTTTGCCGATAGAGGTCTTGAGTACGGAGCGAGAGATTCAGTGATGAGATTTCCTCTGCTTGCTTAGAAATCAATATTTCCAACCTCATCACCTGAGTTCTCTCATCATTCATTTGGTCAGCGACTTCAATAAGTTCTGCTGATTTATCATCCAACTTTGTCATTGTGTTCATTAACTGATCGTCTTTGGTCTGCAGCGCTTTGAGGAGCACCGTGTTATTTTGAGTAACATTCAACAAAACAGCATGCATGTTGTCAAGTTGAGCGCTCCTGTTTGTAGATAACTCTTCAGATTTATCTAGTTTGGCGTGGACATCATCGTATTTAGTTTTGGCTAAATCGAGTTGTTCCTGTAGCCTATGATTTTGTTCCTGTAGAAAACGATTTTGTTGAAGAGCTTGTGCTTGTTCATCGTCATACGTTTTTGCAATTACATTTAATTGTTCAGTTTTCGAACGCAGTTCCATAGCTAGCAGAATTTTTCCCTTGTCTGCCTTGGTCATTGGTTTCCCGGTTCTCTCCACCTGTCCCTTTATGTCTACCATTACCTGCTCGTGCTTCAGCTGTGCACTGCGGTATTGGACAGATGGCAATCTCGGATGGCAAGACATCAGAGCTAGACTGGAGAGAACCTTTACGAGGCCTGCACCCGATGGTTGATTTTGGAAAACATTGTTGTCTGCTTTTCCACTAATGGCATAATTAGGGTTGTTATCGCTGCTGAGGTCAGAGATCAATCCATTTACGGGTGGAGGTTCACTAATTAGCGGGCGAGTGGGGACCACCCCCTCTGATAGCTTGCACATTATTAGAACATTTGAAAGGAAAAATGTTTTTCCTAATTTTCCAAAATTTGGTTTTGGAACGTGGGGAGCTGCAAAGACGATTTTAATCTATTTATAGACGTTAATGAACCATCAGTACTGTACAGTACTGTGGAAGTTGGGCGTGAATGAATTTGCAAAAGCAAATTGAATTAATCAATGCCAATGATTAGTCCTACCTGGGTAGGCTGTCTGGGTATTAAACTTGAATTACCTGAGAGTTTGCTTCATCCAGGTTAATATGCAAAGTTTAAGTTGTCTCATTTAATTGGAAGAACCTAGAAAGGTATGTTCGACAATTTAACTTATTAAATTGAATGAGACGATTGGTTCCTACAATCTCCATTGATTGGATATCATAAGTGTAAACCGAAGGTCAAATGTTGGGACCCTTCACCACTAGGGTACGCTCCTACCTGGGCTGAGCGTCAGTAAAGGGGTTTTACTGACTGTGCCTTGCTAAAGCAGATTTTACTGATTAATCTATTTATGATATATCAAACCTGTATAGGCTATCTGGGAATTAACTTTGAATTACCTGAGAGATTGCTTCATCAAGGTTAATATGCAAAGTTTAAGTTGTCTCATTTAGTTGGAAGAACCTTGAAAGGTATGTTCGACAATTTAACTAAATAAATTGAATGAGGCAATGATACCCAAGCAATTCAGATTGCGGAGTTATCCTAACAGTAATGTAGTTTAAATGTTTAGGGTACATTCACCACTATACTTTCCCTTAAGGCCGAAGCCACATGGGATTCACTCCCGTCAGTAATGGGTTTTACTGAATGTGCCTTGCTAAAGCAGATTTTACTGATTAATCTATTTATGATATATCAAACCTGTATAGGCTATCTGGGAATTAACTTTGAATTACCTGAGAGGTTGCTTCATCAAGGTTAATATGCAAAGTTTAAGTTGTCTCATTTAGTTGGAAGAACCTAGAAAGGTATGTTCGACAATTTAACTAAATAAATTGAATGAGGCAATGATACCCAAGCAATTCAGATTGCGGAGTTATCCTAACAGTAATGTAGTTTAAATGTTTAGGGTACATTCACCACTATACTTTCCCTTAAGGCCGAAGCCACATGGGATTCACTCCCGTCAGTAATGGGTTTTACTGACTGTGCCTTGCTAAAGCAGATTTTACTGATTAATCTATTTATGATATATCAAACCTGTATAGGCTATCTGGGAATTAACTTTCAATTAACCTGAGAGCCTTGCTTCATCTAAGTTAAGTTTGGAAAAAGTTAATAATGTCTCATTATGGACGCCCAATCAATTTTGGATATTTTTAAAAAAAGATCCACTTGAAAAGGTAAATCTGGCAATTTCACTTGTTAGTTAAATTGAATGAGACGTCATATCCGTGCTCCACGTTTGAATTTCCCCTAGAGATGTGCTGGCAATTCCTCACCACCAGGGTGCAGAATGATGAAATTTAAACGGAAGTACAAAGGTCGGACTTCCGTCGCGCTACGGAGGAATTTTAAACGTGGTACGGAGAGAGGAAATGTTCCCTCTCTGTTAGCTTGCCCGTAATGCTAAGCTATTGCTACTTGGTTCAGAAGTATCCTTCCAAGCACCAAAATAGGATCCTTTCACTTATGGAAAGGGTGGGTTTTCTAGTGACGTCTCACCTTAACCCCATTCAGCATATTGTGCTAGCGTTTCTGCTGACCGGAGCGACACGGTACTAAAATACAGATACGCATACGGTCTGCCCACACTGTCCTAGTGCGGTAGGCAAATTATTCGGCTCGGTTACCGGACAGTTAACTTCTAAATTCTAACCTTACTCTAGAAGTTAATATTTACCGACAGAAATAGTACCGTTTGGCCTAACGGACTAAAACTGGAATTTATTCCTCACTGCTATCGATATAAGACCGGGGCTATTTTAAATAGCTTCTCTCAATGGAAAATGCACAATCACTTTGTTTAGATAGCAGGCTGTTTGTACAATTCTGTTTGCACAATTGATATATAGAATTTCACAGCAAAGTCCAATTCTATCTTAGATTCCTCGCACGGGGGCTCCATATATGTCGTGTCTTTGGGTACCATTAAACTGAAGATATGTTTATCAATTAGCTCCCTGTAATTATTAGCACGCGATTAAACTGATTAATCGTTTAACTGTAATTAACTAGGAGATCGGGGCACCAAGGAGAATATTCAGATTACAAAGCTATAATTTTCCTAATATAACTTTCCTGTACTATAATATTCTATTATAGTATAGGCCTATTATCTTCTAGTTTCAATGGTGTATTTTACCTCACGTTAGTCTCATTCCAAACGTCGTAAATTGTTGTATCTGCACGAACCCAGTCTTTACTAAAATCATCCATACATCAATTGTCTTAAAATCATTTATTTACTACACTAAGTAATTAACAGAAAACATACAAACAGTAATTATCGTCACACAGGATTGGTAGGGGAATGTGCCCTACTGGCTAACAAGCATGGCTGGTCTGTTAGACAATGGGTCATAAAACGGTAAGCTGAGAAGTTACACAGAGTTCATTAATATTAACAATTGACAATTGAAGGCTCACTCATTCGGGAACAAATGCAATATCAATATATATTTACTCTCATGTGTCGTCGGGATTCTTGTTGGAGAGTTTTGTTCTGATGGAGAGTTTGTCAGCGTTCTCTCTCTCTCTCTCTCGGTTAGAATGGATCGTTCAGAGTGACATTCATGAATGTCGTCATAGAATGGATGTGGTTGGTCTTCGCGTTCGATGATATAATTTACTTAGCTGCAGACTAATAATTAATATCAAAGACTTGTTCTTATTCTGTCGGTCTCGATAGTAAAAGTTAACCACGTGGTATAGTTCACTTTCAGTAGAGTACTTGGATGGTCAAACCTATGAGCCAACTCGCAATGGAGTGTAGGCCTGGTCTGTAGAAATGTAAATCAGGGGGTCTTTTATAGTACCCAGAGAACAGGCTTGTCAAATGACGCCTGGTCCTGTATGTGTCCCTGGGGCGTGCCTATGACTGAGCTAGACTTGGTTACAGAAATATAATTCTATCACATTAACATCAGTACATAGCATCTCAATGTATTACAAATAGCTTTATCCTTAATAATACATTGTATACACCCATGTGGATTCAGTCTCATCGCTGAGGCTATCATGTAGACCGTTTTAGGGTAATATGGCTATATTGTCTCTTCTGAGTATCACAAAATTGTACCAAGCGGATCAGTTCGTAGCTGGAGTCTTCATCAATCTTCCATATCTTCTCCAGAACACACATGTCGCTAGGTTCTCCAATTCTATGAGTTGGAAGAATTTCCTTTGTCTCTCTATGAAACATGTTGTAGTAGATTCTCCTCTTGGAATTTTTACAACCCTGGGTTGGGGGGGAAGGTAGGTTGGGTGATGGTACAAAGGGGAGGGGGTCAACTGTCCTTCCTGTACCCAAAGAGGCCAACGTCATGACATCCACTATGTTGTCATCTCTGAAACTGAGACCAATGAAGAGTTGAGGGAAATCCTTCCATCCTGAGTTGCACCTTTCCAACAGGCAACAATGTTTGAGAACTCTAAATGAGGAGTGCATCCACCCTGAACATTGATGGAAAACCAGTTGTTATGGTTACGGTACTCCTCAGCATCAGGAGTTGATGGTAAACCAGTTGTTATGGTTACAGTACTCCTCAGCATCAGGAGTTGATGGTAAACCAGTTGTTATGGTTACGGTACTCCTCAGCATCAGGAGTTGATGGACACTTGATGGGAACATGACATCCATCTAACCAGCCAATTACTCCTGGGAACTGCCCATATTCAGATATTCATATTGCCCTTTATAGTTGGCTTGACCAGCAGCATCAGGAAACTAGATGTAAAGACTCCTCCTGCAGACTTTATAGTTGGCTTGGCCAGCAGCATCAGGAAACTAGATGTAAAGACTCCTCCTGCAGACTTTATAGTTGGCTTGGCCAGCAGCATCAGGAAACTAGATGTAAAGACTCCTCCTGCAGACTTTATAGTTGGCTTGGCCAGCAGCATCAGGAAACTAGATGTAAAGACTCCTCCTGCAGACTTTATAGTTGGCTTGACCAGCAGCATCAGGAAACTAGATGTAAAGACTCCTCCTGCAGACTTTATAGTTGGCTTGACCAGCAGCATCAGGAAACTAGATGTAAAGAATCCTCCTGCAGACTTTATAGTTGGCTTGACCAGCAGCATCAGGAAAGTAGATGTAAAGACTCCTCCTGCAGACTTTATAGTTGGCTTGGCCAGCAGCATCAGGAAACTAGATGTAAAGACTCCTCCTGCAGACATTGTGAACTATTAAACACACAGTTGCTTCACTGGCACCGACACAAATCACCAGTTTCACAATGAAAGATTCCAGATGCCAAAAACCTCAGTGATCAGAACTTGGAGAGAATTGGGTGAAGGCCTTCCTCTTTGAGACAGAGAGGAAAGTCTAGGCTCAAGCAAAGATATAATCTCCAATGCATTTTCTTTGTACATACGAAAGCGGTCTGAAAGTAATTTAATGGATTACTCCTATCCACAAGTACTGGTCTGGCTGGCCTCTGTAGTGCATGTTGGTCTTCATTTAGACATTCCACATAGTCCAGGCTCCCTCACAAACAGCACTAAGCAGAAGTTAAACCTGCCTCTTTGAAAGATTCATTTAATCTTCCATTTAGTCCTGGAGTAGCTCTAATCCTCCCTCTTGCAATCGGCTTTGATTAGTCCAGAACAGGCTAAATCTACCACTATTTTAACATAACTCAAAGCAACTTAAGACAGCTCAAACAAGCATTTTAGTCTGGGACTAAGCTGAAGCCTTGTCTGTGAAACCAGCTCTGACTGTTTTATATAATATGACTAAATGTGTTGCAGGGGCAGTCAAGAAATGGAACGGCAAGACCGCAGAGCTGTGGGAGACCACCTCAAGCCCCTGGTAGAGCCGGGGGTGGTGTTTACCACTCCACCACACCTTCAGCAGGCTGGCAAAACTAGGGACCAAGAAATGTGTTGCTTTAACATTATTTGTTTTGGAAATAGTCTTGATTGGTCAGTCATTGGATTCATTTGTTTTACAATATGTTTAAATCAAATCAAGCTTTATTTATACAGCACATTTCAGACATGGATGCAACACAATGGTTTCATAGGGGGAAAAAATATAAAAATAAACAGAAATATTTAGTACACAACAGAGGATAAAAAACAAGATTAACAACTGAAAGACTAATGAGCACCCTAAAGAAATGCCATTAATTAAAATAATAACAATTGGATGCAACATCCAACCCAAAATATAACTTGTTTTACTATATTGTTTGTTGTTAGGTTCCCCAGCAAGAAAAAATCTAAAATGTTGCTCAAACAGAAGAGGAACTAACAAAGAGTCACTGACAACAACCACAACTAAACAGGTGGGGGTTTTAGGAGGGGTTCTGAAAGACACTATGGGGGTGTCCACTGAAAGTTGACTAGTAACAACAACTGGGACCTAAAAGACACCCACCATGAGACCCACTAAATCTGCCCAAGAAGAGACAAACAAAAGAAAAACCCACACCAAACTTAAAGACAGGAAGAAAACCAAAAAGGTGGAGCAACTAAAGGTGTTGACTCTCCACATGTATCAAGACAACTGGAGCACTGGGCCAGACACTCTTAAATAGAACCTGGACCAGCTCAGGTGAAACACCTTCCCACTAACGAGATGGACAAGCCAGCACAGGTGTAACACATACTGACTAACGAGGTGACACCAATCAGTGCGTCCTACGTGCTAACGAGCTAGACGTGCTAACGAGCTAGACGTGCTAGACGTGCTAACGAGCTAGACGGGCTGACGGAGCTAGACGGGCTAACGAGCTAGACGGGCTAACGAGCTAGACGCGCTAACGAGCTAGACGGGCTAACGAGCTTGACGGGCTAACGAGCTAGACGGGCTAACGAGCTAGACGCGCTAACGAGCTAACCAGCTTGACGGGCAACAATAAAAAACAAGAAAAACACATTTCTAAATAATAATATACAATCGAAATATTTATTTATCCTTTTTCTTACTATAGAATCCTAAAACTCACTAGCTTCTAGAACTCTCATCTTCCTAAAACTCACTAGCTTCTAGAACACTCGTCTTCCTAAAACTCACTAGCTTCTAGAACACTCGTCTTCCTAAAACTCACTAGCTTCTAGAACTCTTGTCCCCTTGGAACGAGTCCAAACAAAACTCATCTCCAATACGGAAAAACATGCAGTCAAAATAAATTGTAATGCACTGACAAAACAAAAAACTATTTAACTGCCCACCCTTGAGACAATCAGAAACCAAGTTTCCTTACCACGGACATGTCTGATTTCAAGAGGAAACTCCTGCAATATCCGTAGTAACTTTCCACCTCACTGCAGAGCTTCTCTCTCTTTTCAGGGTTCACTAGATAGGCATGTTGTTGGATCGGGGTCCAGTCCCCAATGTCATGCTCTAGTACATTTGGGTTGGCACATCTGAGAATGAACCCTGATATTCTAAAAGCAGGGCAACAATATCAATATAATTGTACCAAAAGATTGTCAGTTGGTTGCATAAATAATTATGATTACTAAATCTTACATGAATATTAAACATGAAATATAAAAACCAAATGTTTGTTAATATGTATTAGCAAAAATTCACTTAATGGTGAGGCATAAAATTTATCTTTTGTCAGGCTTAATGTTTGAGTCCTGCTTCTTCAGTAGTGGAATAAAGACAATTAGCACTTGAATGTTGTAAATAAATACTGGAGTGATGTAGGATTGTTCATATAATTGATTATTGTACTGTGACTATGTGTTTTGGCTGTAAGTATGTTGAAATTAAATTGTTTTCTTTTCAACTTTCAACTAAAACCAAACTTATATTGTATGTCGGGCAAAGTCTTATTTTCAACGACATTTTGCTAGATGGGATATCCCCAATGTCACAGTTTAAACATGTCCAAATCAATAGTCTAAATGCAGAAACAGTTTGTGATAAATTGAAAACCTAAAATGTACTATCTACACAAACATCTGCCACAATAATCATATTACTTGTATTTACTTATACAAGCACGTTATGAACTGCACAAGCACCAAAAACGCTGTTGTTTTGACAAGTAGCAATAAATCACTGATATCGATTAGGGGGGGAAATCAGGTTGTACGTGATGTTGAAACTAACACAACTAAAAAAAAACACATGGAAATGGGAGATATATTTTACCTCACTGGTTAGAGGACAACCTACAGAAGACAGTCAGCTACATTTTGGAGTGATGAATTTAAATGTAGGGGTCGCTAAACAAAGGAACACAACATTTATGTCATCACTCATCGATATCATGTTGAAATCAATTGTGTGAGAGGAGGGAGATGAGGTTGCACGTCCTGTTAAAACTAACAGCTCAAAAACCACATGGAATCTGGGAATAATGTGTACATCACTGGTTAGAGGAGAATTTGTAGAAAACAGCTAGCTACATTTTGAAGTGTTGCATTTTGATTCCAGTGGGTCACCAACGTGGTAAGTGTAACACAACTCTTTTTGTGTTTGTCACTTTTTGTTAAATCAAAAAAATTGTAACTCTTCCATTTCAGAGCCTGGATTTTCCCCCTGAGGCTAATATCCATATCATGTTGAAATCAATAGAACAGGGGACAAACGTTTAGGGTTCTACATTGTGACATCATTAATATACTCCTACTACAATGTTAAAACATTCTACATTGTGACATCATTAATATACTCCTACTACAATGTTAAAACATTCTACATTGTGACATCATTAATATACTCCTTCTACAATGTTAAACATTCTACATTGTGACATTAATTCATTGATATCATGAAACAACTCCTTCATGTATTTTCTGATGTTTGATCAGATGTCTTTTATCGGAGTATCTCTTGTTACATTGACCACACCTATAAGGTTTTTCTCCCGTGTGTGTTCTTTGGTGTGATGTCAGATGGCTAAAAGTAGTAAAACTCTTCCAACATTGATCACAGCTATAAGATTTCTCTCCTGTGTGTGTTCTCTGGTGTGATGTCAGATGGCCAGATTGACCAAAACGCTTCCCACATTGACCACAGCTATAAGGTTTCTCTCCTGTGTGTGTTCTCTGGTGTATCTTCAGTTCGCCAGATTGAACAAAACTCTTGCCACATCGAGTACAGCTATAAGATTTCTCTCCTGTGTGTCTTCTCTGGTGTATCTTCAGTTCGCCAGATTGAACAAAACTCTTCCCACATTGAGTACAGCTATAGGATTTCTCTCCTGTGTGTCTTCTTTGGTGTATCTTCAGATGGTTAGATTTTAAAAAAAACTTCCCACATCGAGTACAGCTATAGGGTTTCTCTCCTGTGTGTGTTCTCTGGTGAAGAGTCAGATTGCGCAAGCAAGTAAATCTCTTCCCACACTCATCACAGATATACGGTTTCTCTCCTGTGTGTATTCTCTGGTGTGATATCAGGCTGCTTCGATGAGTAAAACTCTTCCCACATTGATCACAGCTAAAAGGTTTCTCTCCTGTGTGTGGTCTCTGGTGTAATTTCAGGCTGGTTGAATGAGTAAAAGTCTTCCCACATTCATCACAGCTATATGGTTTCTCTCCTGTGTGTGTTCTCTGGTGTGTTATCAGGTTGATTAGCTGAGTAAAACTCTTCCCACATTGATCACAGCTAAAAGGTTTCTCTCCTGTGTGTGTTCTCTGGTGTGATATCAGGCTGCTTCGATGAGTAAAACTCTTCCCACATTCATCACAGCTATAAGGTTTCTCTCCTGTGTGTATTCTCTGGTGTGATATCAGGCTGCTTCGATGAGTAAAACTCTTCCCACATTCATCACAGCTATAAGGTTTCTCTCCTGTGTGTGTTCTTTGGTGTACAATAAGATGGCTAGATGTATCAAAACTCTTCCCACATTGACCACAGCTATAAGATTTCTCTCCTGTGTGGATTCTCTGATGAATTTTAATGCCTGATGAGGTGAATCTCTTCCCACAATCAGAGCAGCAGTGAGTTCTCTTCCCTGTGGATCTCTGCTGGTGTTTCTTGAGGAGTTCTGATCTGGAGAGACTCTTCTCCGCCTTGTCAGCATCATGAGGTTGTTGAGGCTCCCCAGAGGATCCACGATAGTCATGTCTCTCTCCTGTGTGAATGACAAAGTCAGACAGATGGTTAAAGGCCCACAACAGCAGAAATCCACTGTAAAAGGTGATGCCAACAGCGTAGCCATGATGTTGAACAACAATTGACATCTGTAATGAATGTAATGATTACTTGACAGTCGTCTTAAAATGAGCAACAATAGTCATATTTTGTCTTGTTTTCACATTAGTAGTAACATCTAAGATTGGAGGCCCTTTTCTATGTTTGCTGGTGAGAAAAGATTTTTGCTCAGGGGAGTAACCTCCATTACCAGGTTGCTTATGAGTTCATTTCACAGTACTTTGGATTATAATTGTCAGGCTCGCTTGAATCTCCTGCTTAATATGTTTGTGTCATCATCGCAAATCAACCGCTTTGTACTTAAAAAACACTTCAACCAGTAAAATGCTCTTTGGCTTTTTCATCAGCCTGACAATGAGGGTTTGTACACCGTTTGCCAAATTGGCCCATAACTTCACCTAACAATAACATAGACCTACTGTAGGACCCATAACTTCCCCTAACAACAACATAGACCTACTGTAGGACCCATAACTTCACCTAACAATAACATAGACCTACTGTAGAACCCATAACTTCACCTAACAACAAATATAGGAAAATAGCTCTGTGTGTTGTACAATAGCCTATCCATCAAGGAACAGTTCTCTACACATTATGAGCTAAGTATCTCTGTGTCCAAACAGACTAACGAGACCCTACAGTAAATCAAGCAGACAATAACACATTATAAACATAAATTTGTTAGGGATGTTGGATCCAACGTGGAGCACAGCATAACTGTCTTTACCAGAGTAATGAATGAAGAAGCACTTTGGTTGTTGTTGCATGTCGTGATGTTTGTCATGTGACTGTCATTCAGAAAATGATTTCCTGGATCAGCTGATGATAGTTGAACATGTGACTGTAACTAAACATCTACAGTATTAAGAATTATGTGTAATTATTGAAGAACCGCATTTATGACAGTATCCATTTGAGTGTTGTCAATAAAGCTAAGATTAAAAAAAATAAAATAATGTATTTCACCTTTATTTAACCAGGTAAGCTAGTTGAGAACAAGTTCTCATTTACAACTGCGAGCTGGCCAAGATAAAGCAAAGCAGTGCGACAAAAAAAACAGAGTCACACGTTGGATAAACAAACGAACAGTCAATAACACAATAGAAAAATCTATATACAGTGTGTGCAAATGGAGTACGGAGGCAAGGCAATAAATAGACCATAGTAGTGAAGTAATTACAATTTAACACTGGAGTGATAGATGTTCAAGTAGAAATACTGGTGTGCAAAAGAGCAAAAAAAACATAAATAAAAACATGGCGATTGTTTTCACCTCCGGATGAAAAGCGTGCCAAAGTAAACTTGGTAGATTTGGATAGAAAACACTCTAAAGTTTCCAAAACTGTTAAAATAATGTCTGTGAGTATAACAGAACTGATATGACAGGTGAAAACCTGAGTAAAATCCATCCAGGAAGTGGGATTTTTTGTTGTTGTTGTAGTGTTCCATTGACTGCCTATACAGATTCCATTGACTTAGGTCTCAAATTGCACTTCCTATGGCTTCCACTAGATGTCAACAGTCTTTAGAAATTGGTTCAGGCTTGTATTCTGAAAAATGAGAGTGTAAGACCACTCTGAATGAGTAGACCATTCAGTATCAGAGATTTTTCATGCGCGAGACCGAGAGCGCGCCTTTCTTGTTTACCTTTTATACTGAAGACGTTATTGTCCGGTTGAAATGTTATATATAATTTAGGCTAAAAACAACCTGAGGATTGATTATAAACATCGTTTGACATGTTTCTACGAACTTTACTGATACTTTTCGGATTTTTCGTCTGGCTGTTGTGATTGCCTTTGAGCCTGTGGATTACTGAACAAAACGCATGAACAAAACTGAGGTTTTTGGATATAAAGAGAGACTTTATCGAACAAAACGAACATTTATTGAGTAAATGGGAGTCTTGCGAGTTGCAACGATATGAAGATCATCAAAAGTAAGTGATTCATTTTATTCGTATTTCTGAGTTGTGTAACTCCTCTACTTGGCTGGTAACTGTTTGTAATGATTTGTCTGCTGGGCGCTGTTCTCAGATAATCGCATGGTATGCTTTCGCCGTAAAGCCTTTTTGAAATCTGACACCGTGGTTTGATTAACAAGAAGTTAATCTTTAAACCGATGTATAACACTTGTATGTTTTATGAATTCTTATAAATGAGTATTTCTGTTTTTGAATTTGGTGCTCTGCAATTTCACTGGATGTTTGCCATGTGGGATGGTAGCGTCCCACACCCCCTAGAGAGGTTAAGCATATCCCAGTTTAGGTCACCTAACAGAACAAACTCTAAAGATAGATGGGGGCCAATCAATTCACATATGGTGTCCAGGGCACAGCTGGGAGCTGAGGGGGGTCTGTAACAGGCGGCAACAGTGAGACACTTATTTCTGGAGAGATTCATTTTTTTAATTAAAAGCTCGAACTGTTTGGGCTTAGACCTGGAAAGTATGATAGAACATTGCAGGCCATCTCTGCAGTAGATTGCAACTCCTCTCATTTTGATGGAAAATGTTGTAGTTGGGGATGGAAATTTCAGAATTTTTGGTGACCTTCCAAAGCCAGGATTCAGACACGGCAAGGACATCAAGGTTGGCGGAGTGTGCTAAAGCAGTGAGTAAAACAAACTGAGGGAGGAGGCTTCTGATGTTAACATGCATGAAACTAAGGCTTTTACGGTTACAGAAGACAACAAATGAGAGCGCCTGGGGACACACAGGGCCTGGGATAAAGTCTACATCACCAGAGAAGTAGGATGAGGGTACGGCTAAAGGATTTCAGAACTGGTCGGCTCCCTCCAGTCAGGTTACGTTGACGACTGGCTCCCTCCAGTCAGGTTACGTTGACGACTGGCTCCCTCCAGTCAGGTTACGTTGACGACTGGCTCCCTCCAGTCATTTGTGTGTTTTAATTATTTAATCAAATAGCATGCTTAAAGCATCAGACTAGTTCAGTACATATAGTTGATTTTATGAAAACACATGGGGCGATTTGTAGAAAGAACAGATGACTCTTGGTTGACCAATATTTATTTTAGTTGGGGACAGCACTAGAACATGATTTTGGGGCTCCCGAGTGGCGCAGCGGACACTGCATCTCAGTGCTTGAGGCTTCACTACAGACACCCTGGTTCAAACCCAGGCTGTATCACAACCGGCCGTGATTTGGAGTCCCATAGGGCGGCGCACAATTGGCCCAGCGTTGTTCGGGGTAGGCAGTCATTGTAAATAAGAATTTGTTCTTAACTGACTTGCCTAGTTAAATAAAGGTTACATTTAAATACATTTAAAAAATAGAGTTTCATGACAAACCATTTTTTACAAATCCGGCAAGGCACCAATTTTGAGAAGGGTTTAAAACAAAGGTTTCAAACCAATTCATGAATGTAATTGAATCTAGGTATGTCTTGCCTTTAATGTAATGGCATGAAAAACAATTGGCTGAATATTATACAATGACTTATCAACAGCTCTAATAATTTGCCTCCACAGGAAATCTACACTGGCAGTTATAGAATATACTATATAGCCTAGAAACCTGGTTAAACTATCATTATGACATCATGGATGAATTCTAGAATATACTATCTATCCTAGAAACCTGGTTAAACTGTCATTATGACATCATGGATGAATTCTAGAATATACTATATATCCTAGAAACCTGGTTAAACTATCATTATGACATCCTGGATGAATAAATTTAAGTGGTTACACTCCTCCTTCCCCCATCCCTCAGCTGTTTACCAAACCAAGCCTCTGGGCAGCCATTTTGTTACTGTTGAAAAAACCCACACAACCCAGCAATCTGCAGTTCATACAATAACAAAGCTGTCATTCCACCACTGTTTTGGTTATAAGATGACTATGGGGTTGGAGAAATGTAACTACTTTCAAATTCATAGACAGACCTATGGATGCAAGGACTGACAAGCCATGATATCAACATTATAGTTTTAACTATGTTGAGGCTATACAGTGTTGGTTTACATTTCTAAACATTGGAGTAAAAAAAAGCTTATTTGGGGTTCTGATGGGGTACAACAGTTGAACTAAGCTCATGAGGCATGTGTTATATTCTTCAACAATCAATGGCTATAAATTAATAATTTAAAAGTCACAATATGGATGTAGCTATTGCATATTTCCGCTTTAACACCACACATCAGTTCAACAACTGCAGAGTTGGTGCCTCTGTATTTAAGACAGTACTTACTAGTGTTAATCAGGGAACGGTTTCTCAAAACCATCTTATGTCTAAGTTCACCGTTAGAACCATTGGACGCCTTAAGATGCGTTTGGGAAACCGGGCCCAGATATCCAGTTTCCTCCTCTATGGATGTAACAGTCATCTCCCCCTCTTCCTCTTTCACTCCATAAACTGCATCCTCCTCTTCTTTTACTGTAACATCCTCCTCCTCTTTCACTCTGAACGCGTCTTTTTCTTCTTTCACAGTAACGGCCTCACCCTCTACTTCTTGTTTTACTGTGATGTTCTCTTCTTTAGCAGGAGGAGAGTAGCTCAGTGACCGCATGGTCGGAGATGTTAGCTAGCTAGGCTAATGCTAACTTAACCAGCCCGCTAGCTGACCAATAACAACACCGTAAATATGAAATTAAAACGGATAACTAACTAGACGACAGTAGTGGGTTTAAAACACAGAGGCTAATATACACTAACGCGTCTAAAGAGCTTTATCGGTTCGGCTATTGTGTCTAGCAAGCTACCGTGGTGTCCGACTAACTGTTGCTGCTGTTGAAAGAAGCGTTCCGTCCACTAGATTATACGTCACACCAACAGCATTGCGTTAAATTACCTTAAATTCCCAGACCGCCATCTGCTGACTGGAGTGGGTAACGCAGTTGAGTAAAATGTTTATTTTGTCAGACAAAAAGTTAAAGGGTAGGAATAAGGGACATCGCTGGTCCTAAAATATTCATTAGCCTAAATATTCATGAGCCCCCCTTAAATAAATCAATATCAGTCAATATATTTTTTCTGTGATTTATTTTTTTCGTGAACCGTTCCATCGCATCTTAAACTTCTTACAGGGCGGCACTAGGACCAGGGGAGGCTGCTGCTGCACTAGTGACTGTTAGACTTTCTTCAGCAAAGATGGAGGACAGAAATACTAGGAGAGAGGGGTACCCCTACACAGAACTGAACTGGATCAAAGATGGCGGACAGAAATACTAGGAGAGAGGGGTACCCCTACACAGAACTGAACTGGATCAAAGATGGTGGACAGAAATACTAGGACAGAAATACTAGGAGAGAGGGGTACCCCTACACAGAACTGAACTGGATCAAAGATGGCGGACAGAAATACTAGGAGAGAGGGGTACCCCTACACAGAACTGAACTGGATCAAAGATGGAGGACAGAAATACTAGGAGAGAGGGGTACCCCTACACAGAACTGAACTGGATCAAAGATGGCGGACAGAAATACTAGGAGAGAGGGGTACCCCTACACAGAACTGATCTGGATCAAAGATGGCGGACAGAAATACTAGGAGAGAGTGGTACCCCTACACAGAACTGAACTGGATCTAAGATGGAGGATAGAAATACTAGGATGGAAGCAAATGTAAGGGATTATAACTTCATAACGAATCATGCAGAAACATGTACAGTTGACAGGAATGTTAGTTAATGTAGAGACAAACGATTATGCATTTTTTTAATCGTAAAGTTAATTTACGAAAATTGCGATTTAGCCAGCTAGCTGACTAGCTAACATTAACATTAACCAGCTAGCTGACTAGCTAACATTAACCAGCTAGCTGACTAGCTAACATTAACCAGCTAGCTGACTAGCTAACATTAACCAGCTAGCTGACTAGCTAACATTAACCAGCTAGCTGACTAGCTAACATTAGCCAGCTAGCTGACTAGCTAACATTAACCAGCTAGCTGACTAGCTAACATTAACCAGCTAGCTGACTAGCTAACATTAACCAGCTAGCTGACTAGCTAACATTAACCAGCTAGCTGACTAGCTAACATTAACCAGCTAGCTGACTAGCTAACATTACCCAGCTAGCTGACTAGCTAACAATAGCCAGCTAGCTAACATTAGCCAGCTAGCTGACTAGCTAACATTAACCAACTAGCTGGCTAGCTTTATGGGTGTTGTGACATGAGTATGAAATTGTCATTCTGGTTGTTTTAGGGACTCCTGAAATAACCAGCAAACCAGGCTGTCGTTTTGTGAAACAGTGGATGTATAAAATCTAGCTAGCTGAAGAATTCACTGCAAATTGAATGTACAATTGTGTAAGCTTGCCTTGCTGATATTTGCCATGCAGATAGATGAAATAACATAGCTAGCTATGTTCTTGCTTATTGTGCAGTGGATGATTATAATACCTGTATGTCTATGGATGTGTAGCTAGCTATCTAGCCGATCTGTGTATGGACCCAAACGTTTGGTATACATATTAGTTCAGAACCTATGAACCTCAGCTATCATAGCCAGTTGTATCAACATCAAAACAGCCTGAATGACATTAATGAAGCCTATGGATTGAGTAGAATATAATATCATGTTGTACCAAGGATGCAAGTCGTATATACATGTAGTTATTACCATGCATGAGATCCCCACATTGTAGCCTGTACATTTAATATATTCACTGATCATGTACTCTACCTTGGCAAATAAAGGTGCAGTTTAGGTATGAATGTCTTCGAGATTATTTTTCAGTCATATCCAATACCAGGAGGATCAAATTCCAGTCTTTGAATGATGCTGTGTCTGCATGTATGGATTACAATTATACACTTCAACAGTGTTTACCAATCTTGGTCCTGGGACATCAATGGTTACACATTGTAACTAATAGACTAGAAACAGGATTTAACTAGTTAATTCATATATACAGAAATATAATGTTAAAAAACAGAACACTACACTTCCTATGCATCATGTAAATACTCTAACACTGGTTCATCTCAACATCTAATGCCCTTCATCTGCATTGATCTGATAAACACAGGATAGGTGGAGTATTTCATCACATTACACTTCATTTCAACCAGTAGAGAAAGTGAAACGCTTTATTGAAAAGCTCATTATCCAAGTGTTATAAATACAAGTTTAATCTGTCCTTCAATGCACATCTGTTGTGCATTATAAAAACAGAGGAAGAAAGAGGAGGTGGTGAGAGAGGTGTAAAAGACAGAAAGGGAAAGAGGTAAGCACATAGGAGCAGGGAAGGCAGCATATGATTAATGAATCACAGTGCTACATAAATATTCTCTCAGTTAATCACAATTACATAATGATGGGACTGGGGTTTGGCATCCTCTCACATCAAAACATATCTGCAGACAAGAGACAGATGGAGAGAGAGAGCATGTTTAAGCCTTGTGTTTTTAGTTTTTATTCTGACATTGTTAGTCATCAATCAGGAGGTGAAATGCAAAACTGACCTTGGATCATTAACTCTGGGACTACTGCATCTCTCTCTGTATTTCAATGTAAAGCATCTCTTTAATAATACTTCCTGTATAATATAAACTGACCTGGGATCATTAACTCTGGGACTACTGCATCTCTGTCTGTATTTCAATGTAAAGCATCTCTTTAATAATACTTCCTGTATAATATAAACTGACCTTGGGTCATTAACTCTGGGACTACTGCATCTCTCTCTGTGTTTCAATGTAAAGCATCTATTTAATAATACTTCCTGTATAATATAAACTGACCTGTGATCATTAACTCTGGGACTACTGCATCTCTGTCTGTATTTCAATGTAAAGCATCTCTTTAATAATACTTCCTGTATAATATAAACTGACCTGGGATCATTAACTCTGGGACTACTGCATCTCTATCTGTATTTCAATGTAAAACATCTCTTTAATAATACTTCCTGTTGACCTGACCAAGTGACCTCTCACCTCTGATCATGCTGTGCCCTCTATGTAGCCAGTTCAGATGCAGGAGGGGTTCACCGACACAGCTGATATAACCTAGAGGGTTTAGGGAGAAGGGGAGAGAGGGATGAAGTGAAGGAGAGAGACTGTTATTGAGAAAATAAGGTAGTTAAAGCGACAGTGTTCAACAGGAATCTGTGTGTGGCCTCACCTGGTGTCCACACCACACTAAGTGGCTGCAGAGTACTTTATGCTGAAAAACATGAACGGACATACAAGGACAAACAATATAGCGTAGTTATAGAAATAATGAAGTGTCTTACTATTCTCCATGGTTGGCCCTCTTGCCTATTCTTTGAAGGTGGAAGGAGCCACAGTTATACACCTGAGCCTGCTTACTGCACAACACAATCCATCAATCAGATAGATAAATGAGTGTGAAGGTGTGAGTTATAGGGTGTCTAATTGTTCTACATTTTTTCAATATGGGTGATTTAAAATAGCCTGTTTTATTTTTGCACAGACATCACACCCTTACCTAAACAGCACCCTCACCTGAGAAGTAGAAATCAAAGGGAGAGAAACTGTGAACTGAATAACTGCAGTTGACATAGCTCAGTAAATGGAAGAATACTCTTATTGCAATGTGAATGGCTCTTAAAAGAGCTTTTGGTTGTGCATAGTGACGTCTATGGTGTTGCCAGGGAACAGCACCCTCTTTGAAGAAGTAGGAGGTGAAGATCTCCTGCACACGGATTGCCTCTCTTGCTGCGTTGTTGGACCCCATCCTTGAAACATCCTGCAGAGCAGCAGACTCCTCCTCTGGCACACGGCGGCGAGCTGCAGATCCCCTCCTGGTCCTCGTGTCCATCCTCATGAAGTTACGCAGGACACAGGTAGCCTTCACACACCTGAATTCCTCCAGGAGGCAGTCCCAGATGACCCTGGTCACCCAACCTTGCAGTGCCCTACACGGTAACTGTAGGAAATCGTTCTGAAGGAATCTCCAGTTACAAGGTATCTGTAGGAATATGGAAGACAATGTAATTATTAGACTGTTATATCACCAGGTCATTGTGGATTACTGAAGTATAATATCACTGATAACAAATCATGATAACATTGGATTGATAGATGCATGGGCACACATATGTACATGTGTAGCATGTGACAATAACAGGATCATATTATGGATGGCATCCCTAACGAAAACATAAATACCACTTGAAGCTTGATGATGAGTTGATCATTTGAATCAGCTGTGCAGTGTGAAGGCAAAAACAACAATGTGCCCCTCTGAGTCCCCAGGACTGAGAACCACTGCTCTTCATTGGGACCTCTTCGTATGTAGACTGGCTTTCATAGAGCTCTTTATCTGAGGACAGAAAACCTCACAAGAAACAGACTTCATTATAGTCAAATTACACCACACTGAATATTATGTTACTATTATCTCCGTCCTCACTTCTAGGGACAGGAACTACACAAAAGTACCTGCTCTATCCAGAATAGCCTCCTCTCTCACTGACAGTTGGGGCTGCTATCCTTTCACCCTCCTCCATGGCTGTTAGCTAGCTACCTACAAATGCATTTGGAGTTTGTTTTTTACAGTGATAAATAGATAGCTAGCTAATATGAAGTTAGCTAGCTAAGTGAATTAAATATCACCAGCTATCTATCTATCTATACAGTATGTGAAGTTGGCTAGATAGCTAGCTCATTTAGCAGCTCATTTGAGTTAGCTACCTATCTATCTATACAGAATGTGTAGTTGGCTAGATAGCTAGCTCATTTAGCAGCTCATTTGAGTTAGCCTGCACTGTAGCTAGTTAGCTAATAATACATCGTTTTTTTTTACATTTTCAAAATCTATTTACTTACTTACTTGAATAGGTTCTTCCTGCCATGTGGACAACTGGAAACAGGGCAGTAAAGTTTGTCACCAGAGCGTTTTAGAGGATATTACTATTGAACTATGTACCCATTTAATAACCAGACCTTCATACAAACTTGCTCTGCTGAATTCTTGATGGAGTCACAATGGGCGGCCTAAGAGGCATCTAGTCCATCTGCTGACTGGACGCAGTTCAGTAAAATGTACATTTTATCTTCAGACAACAAGTTAAAGGTGTCAAATACTTATTTCACTCATTAAAATGCAAATCAATTTATAACATTTTTGACATGCGTTTTTCAGGATTTTTTGTTGTTGTTATTCTGTCTCTCACTGTTCAAATAAACCTACCATTAAAATGATAGACTGATCATTTCTTTGTCAGTGAAAGTGTAAAAGTGGGCAAACGTACAAAATCAGCAGGGGATCAAATACTTTTTTCCCCCACTGTATCTCAGTCTATGCTGCTCTGCCATTGTTTATCCATATATTTATATATTCCTAATTCCATTCCTTTACTTAGATTTGTGTGTATTAGGTATTTGTTGTGAAATTGTTAGATATTACTTGTTAGATATTACTGCACTGTGGGAACTTGAAGGACAAGCATTTCACTACACCCGCAATAACATCTGCTGAACACCTGTATGTGACCAATAACATTTGATTTGATTTATGAAGGTAATTTGTGTCAAATTTACTTTTCCCCTCATTCACCCCATCTCTTTACATTGCTGATGCATAATCAGTGGCCTGACTGTGTCAAAGGCCCATCCTGGTAGATCTGAACCTAATGCAGCTTGGAGTGATCAGATGACAGAAGTCACATTTAGGTGCCAGGTGTAACTGAGGCCATAGATGCTCCATATCCATTACTTGGAGTATTTTATATAATATGACTAAATGCGTTTCTTTGTGTTGCAGGGGCAGTCAATAAATGGAACAGCAAACAGCAAGGCCACAGAACATGACATAAGCAGAGCTGTGGGAGACCACCTCAAGCCCCTGGTAGAGCCGGGGGTGGTGTTTACCACTTCACCACGCCTTCAGCAGGCTGGAAAAGTGGAATTGATACAGTTTTTCATACTAAGGTGGACCAAGAGTTTGTTGATTGGTCGGTCATTGGGTTAATTTGTTTTACAATAAGTTCAAATCAAATCAAGCTTTATTTATACAGCACATGTCAGACATGGATGCAACACAATGGCTTCACAGGAAAAAACTATGAAAATAATCAGAAATATTTAGTACACAAATATGAGGATAAAAAACAATAACAACTGAAAGACTAATGAGCATTGTAAGGAAATGCCATTGATTAAAATATCAACAATGATGCAATATCCAACACAAAATATAATAAAATATTTTTTAGGAGGGTCTCTGAAAGACACTATGGGGGTGTCCACTGAAAGTTGACTAGTAACAACAACTGGGACCTAAAAGACACCCACCATGAGACCCACTAAATCTGCCCAAGAAGAGGAAAACAAAAGAAAAACCCACAACAAACTTAAAGACAGGAAGCAAACCAAAAAGGTGGAGCAACTAAAGGTGTTGACTCTCCACATGTATCAAGACAACTGGAGCACTGGGCCAGACACTCTTAAATAGAACCTGGACCAGCTCAGGTGAAACACCTTCCCACTAACGAGATGGACAAGCCAGCACAGGTGTAACACATACTGACTAACGAGGTGACACCAATCAGTGCGTCCTACGTGCTAACGAGCTAGACGTGCTAACGAGCTAGACGGGCTAGACGGGCTAACGAGCTAGACGTGCTAACGAGCTAGAAGTGCTAACGAGCTAGACGTGCTGACGGAGCTAGACGTGCTAACGAGCTAGACGTGCTGACGGAGCTAGACGTGCTAACGAGCTAGACGAGCTAGACGGGCTAACGAGCTAGACGTGCTAACGAAGTCCAACCTCAAACCATAAATGGAAAAACCAAAGCCTGTAACACCTTCCCCCTGAAGACAACAAATATATCCTATATTTCTGTTGGACAAGTTTGCTCACCACCAACAGAAAACAACTTCAATTTCACATTATAATCAACTACAATGATTCACCTTCACCAATATAAACATGGTGTCTACTGGCTGTCAACAATTAAAAACAAGAAAAAAACACGTATTTCTAAATAATAATATACAATAGGATTATTTGTCCTTTTTCTTTCCATAGAATCCTAAAACTCACTAGCTTCTAGAACTCTCGTCTTCCTAAAACTAACTAGCTTCTAGAACTCTCATCTTCCTAAAACTCACTGGCTTCTAGAACTCTCGTCCCCTTGGAACGAGCCCAAATAAAACTCATCTCCAATAAACGGAAAAACGTGCAGTCAAAATAAATTGTAATGCACTGACATTAATTAACATAAATTGTGATCCATTGCAACGCACTGGCTAAACGCAAAACACAAATCTTTTTGACTGCCCACCCTTGAGACAATCAACAACCAAGTTGTCCTTACCACAGACATGTCTGATTTCAAGAGGAAACTCCTGCAATATCCGTAGTAACTTTCCACCTCACTGCGGAGCTTCTCTCTTTTTTCAGGGTTCACTAGATAGGCATGTTGTTGGATCGGGCCCAGTCCCCAATCTAGTACATTTGGGTTGGCACATGTGATAATTAACCCTAATATTCTAAAAGCAGGGCAACAATGTCAATATAATTGTACCAAAAATTGTCAGTTGGTTGCATAAATAATTATGATTACTAAATGTTACATGAAATGTAAATATGAAAAAATTGGTTGCATAGTCTTATTTTCAGTCTTCTCAATTACATTTTGATAAGGTGGGATAGCCCAATGTCAAAACACAGTTTTAACGTGTCCAAATCATTAACCAATATGCAGAAACAGTTTGGGATAAATCGAAAACATAAAATGTGCTATTTACACAAACATCTGCCACAATAATCATATTCCTTGCATTTTTTTTAAACAAGCACCTTATAAACTGCACAAGGAGCAATAAATCACTGATATCGATTAGGGGGAAATCAGGTTGTACGTGATGTTGAAACTAACACAACTAAAAAAACACATGGAAATGGGAGATATCTTTTACCTCACTGATTAGAGGACAACCTGCAGAAGACAGTCAGCTACATCTTGGAGCGATACATTTAAATGTAGGGGTCACTAAACAAAGGAACACAACACTTATTTGTTATAACTCAACGATATCATGTTAAAAATCATTTGTGTGACAGAAGGGAGATGAGGTTGCACGTCCTGTTAAAACTAACAACTCAAAATCCACACGGAATCTGGGAATAATGTGTACATCACTTGTTAGAGGACAACTTGTAGAAAACAGCTAGCTACATTTTGAAGTGATGCATTTTGATTGAAGTGGGTCACCAACGTGGTAAGTGTAACACAACTCTTTTTTGGTTAGTCACTTTTTGTTAAATCTCATAAATAGTAACTCTTCCATTTCAGAGCCTGGATTTTCCCCCTGAGGCTAATTTCCATATCATGTTGAAATCAATAGAACAGGGAACAAACGTTTAGGGTTCTACATTGTGACATCATTAAAATACTCCTACTACAATGTTAAAACATTCTACATTGTGACATTAATTCATTGATATCATGAAACAACTCCTTCATGTATTTTCTGATTTTTGATCAGAAGTCTTTTATCAGATTATCTCTGGTCACAGCTACAAGATTTCTCTCCTGTGTGTGTTCTCTGGTGCACTGTCAGATAGCTAGATTGACTAAAACTCTTCCCACATTGACTACAGCTATAAGATATCTCTCCTGTGTGTGTTCTCTGGTGCATTGTCAGATAGCTAGATTGACTAAAACTCTTCCCACATTGACCACAGATATAAGGTTTCTCTCCTGTGTGAGTTCTCTGGTGTGAAGTCAGAGAGAAATATGTAGTAAAACTCTTCCCACATTGATCACAGCTATACAATTTCTCTCCTGTGTGTGTTCTCTGGTGTAGAGTCAGAGTGCTAGATGCAGCAAACCTCTTCCCACATTGACCACAGCTATAAGGTTTCTCTCCTGTGTGTATTCTCTTGTGTTGAGTCAGATGGCAAGATCGACCAAAACTCTTCCCACATTGACCACAGCTATAAGGTTTCTCTCCTGTGTGTGTTCTCTGGTGCACTGTCAGCTGTCCAGATTGACAAAAACGCTTCCCACATTGATCACAGCAATAAGGTTTCTCTCCTGTGTGTATTCTCTGGTGTAGTGTCAGATGGCCAGATGTGGTAAAACTCCTCCCACATTGATCACAGCTATAAGATTTCTCTCCTGTGTGTGTTCTCTGGTGTTTAGTCAGATGGCTAGATGTAGTAAAACTCTTCCCACATTGATGACAGCTATAAGGTTTCTCTCCTGTGTGTGTTCTCTGGTGCACTGTCAGCTGTCCAGATCGACAAAAACGCTTCCCACATTGATCACAGCTATAAGATTTCTCTCCTGTGTGGATTTTCTGATGAATTTTAATGCCTGATGAGGTGAATCTCTTCCCACAGTCAGAGCAGCAGTGAGTTCTCTTCCCTGTGGGTCTCTGCAGGTGTTTCTTGAGGTGTTTTGATCTGGAGCGACTCTTCTCTGCCTCTTCAGCATCATGAGGTTGTTGAGGCTCCCCAGAGGATCCACGATAGTCCCATATCTCTCCTGTGTGAACAACAAAGTCAGACAGATGATTAAAAGCCCACAACAGTAGAAATCCACTGTAAAAGGTAATGCCAAGAGCGGAGCCATGATGTTGGACAACAATTGTCGTCTGTCAATAATGTTAAAATTATTTGACAATTGTCTTAAAATGAGCAAGAATAGTCATATTTTGTCTTGTTTTCACATTAGTAGTGAAATCGATGATTGTAGGCTAGAAATAAGTTAAAGTTGCTGAAATCCTAAGCAGTGTGCCAGACGACGTCTGGTCTCCAATATAGGCCCCTTTCTGTGTTTAATAAAATTGCGGCACGAGGGCGATGCACACGCAATTTGATTGCAGAAACACCTCCCCGCTAATAAGGAAACCACTAGTTATGGATGTAGTATATCTGGTAATGAGGAAACCACTAGTTATGGATGTAGTATATCTGGTAATGAGGAAACCACTAGTTATGGATGTAGTATATCTGGTAATGAGGAAACCACTAGTTATGGATGTAGTATATCTGGTAATGAGGAAACCACTAGTTATGGATGTAGTATATCTGGTAATGAGGAAACCACTAGTTATGGATGTAGTATATCTGGTAATGAGGAAACCACTAGTTATGGATGTAGTATATCTGCCTGGAGAAAAAATGGTGAGTAAAGATTTTAGTTTTTCACAATGTATTCTGAATGTGAATGGGGAAGTAACCTCCATTTCCATGTTGCTTATGAGTAAATTTCACACTACTTTGGATTATAATTGTAAGGCTCGCTTGAATGTCATGCTTAATATAATTTTTGTGTCATCATCGCAAATCAACTGCTTTATACCTTTTTTAAAACACTTCAAACAGTAAAATGGTTTTTGGCTAGCTTTTCCATCAGCCTGACAATGAGGGTTTGTACACTAAGTGTTTGCCAAATTGGCCCATAACTTCACCTAACAACAAATATCATGATACCATATATATATATATATATAAATACCATGTCGTATTGTTTGCCATTTGACTGGCATTCAGAAAATGATTTCCTGGATCAGCTGATGATAGTTGAACATGTGACTGTAACTAAACAGCTACAGTATTAAGAATTATGTGTAATTATTTAAGAACTGCGTTAATGACAGTATCCATTTGGGTGTTGTCTGTAAAGTTAAGATGACTGTTATTTGTTGTTTTATGTATCATCATCATCATCATCATCATCATCATCATCATCATTACAGGAGAGGCAGACTGAGCAATCCCTATCCCAGTCTGCTGTCCCCACATGCTTCAAGATGGCTACCATTATTCCTGTTCCCAAGAAAGCTAAGGTAACTGAACTAACATTTTACATTTACATTTTAGTCATTTAGCAGACGCTCTTATCCAGAGCGACTTACAGTAGTGAATGCATACATTTCATACATTTTTTTTCTGTGCTGGCCCCCCGTGGGAATCGAACCCACAACCCTGGCGTTGCAAACACCACTGAGCTACAGGGAATTACTATCGCCCCATTTCACTCACTTCTGTCATCGAAGTGCTTTGAGAAACTAGTCAAGAATCATATCACCTCCACGCTACCCGATACCCTAGACCCACTTCAATTAGCTTACTGCTACCTGATACCCTAGACCCACTTCAATTAGCTTACTGCTACCCGATACCCTAGACCCACTTCAATTAGCTTACTGCTACCTGATACCTTAGACCCACTTCAATTAGCTTACTGCTACCTGATACCCTAGACCCACTTCAATTAGCTTACTGCTACCTGATACCCTCGACCCACTCCAATTAGCTTACTGCTACCTGATACCCTCGACCCACTTCAATTAGCTTACTGCTACCTGATACCCTAGACCCACTTCAATTAGCTTACTGCTACCTGATACCCTAGACCCACTTCAATTAGCTTACTGCTACCTGATACCCTAGACCCACTTCAATTAGCTTACTGCTACCTGATACCCTAGACCCACTTCAATTAGCTTACTGCTACCTGATACCCTAGACCCACTTCAATTAGCTTACTGCTACCTGATACCCTAGACCCACTTCAATTAGCTTACTGCTACCCGATACCCTAGACCCACTTCAATTTGCTTACTGCCCCAATAGGGCCACAATGCAATCGCCATCACACTGCCCTATCTCATCTGGACAAAAGGAACACCTATGTAAGAACGCTGTTCATTGACTACAGCTCAGCATTTAACACCATAGTACCCTCCAAACTCCTCATTAAGCTCGAGACCCCGCCCTGTGCAACTGGGTTCTATACTTTATGACGGGTCACCTCCAGGCGGTAAAGGTAGGAAACAATATCTCCACCCCGCTGATCCTCAACACTGGGGCCCTGCAAGGGTGCGTTCTCAGCCCTCTCCTGTACTCCCTGTTCTCCCATGACTGCGTGGCCATGCACGCTTCCAACTGCAGATGACACTACAGTAGTCGGCTTGATTACCAACAACAACGAGACGGCCTACAGGGAGGAGGTGAGGGCCCTCGGAGTCTGGTGTCAGGAAAATAACCTCTCACTCAACATCAACAAAACAAAGGAGATGATCGTGGACTTCAAGGAAACTGCAGAGGGAGCACCCCCCATCCACATCGACGGGACAGTAGTGGAGAAGATGGAACGTTTTAAGTTCCTCGGCGTACACATCACAGCCAAACTGAAATGGTCCACCCACACAGACAGCGTGGTGAAATAGGCACGACAGTGCCTCTTCAACCTCAGGAAGTTGAAGAAATTTGGCTTGTCACCGAAAACACTCACAAACTTTTACAGATGCACAATTGAGAGTACCCTTTCAGGCTGTATCACCGCCTGGTACTGTAACTGCACCGCCCTCAACCGCAAGGCTCTCCAGATGGTAGTACGGTCTACTCAACGCATCAATGGGGGCAAACTACCTGCCCTCCAGGTCACCTACAACACCCGATGTCACAGGTAGACCAAAAATATCATCAAGGACAACAACCACCCGAGCCACTATCTGTTCACCCCGCTATCATCCAGAAGGCGAGGTCAGTACAGGTGCATCAAAGCTGGGACCGAGAGACTGAAAAACAGCTTCTATCTCAAGGCCATCAGACTGTTAAACAGCCATCACTAACGTTGAGTGGCTGCTGCCAACATACAGACTCAATCTCTGACCACTTTAATAAATGGACTTAATCAAAGGTATCACCAGTCACTTTAATAATGTTTACATACCCTACATTACTCATCTCATATGTATATACTGTATTCTAGGCCTATAAATGCGTCAGTTGTCAATTTATTCATTGTCTTTTGTTTGAAACACTCCTGTCAATGTTGAGTAAGGACGCACACCTGATTACACATATAGAAGTAGGACTAGTCTACCTGGTCTGTGTGCAAATGTAGGCCTATAAATGTGCCCATTTGGGGATGTCTGATCGTATTTCTGATTGTCTTAATGCACCACCACTAATGAGTTGTGGAGCTTCTCAAAGCAAATGTTTCTTCACCTCGAACAGCAAGTAAAAAAAGTCTAATCAAAATCAATTGCGAATGGCAATAGTTCCTCAAAGTATTTTAGTAAAAGATTTCCAGCTCTCACCGTTTTGATAACCACTCGGCATAAAAGGGAAAAATGTAATGCTCTGATCCAGTGGAAATGTCATAAAATACCTGATTACTTCTTATTCTTTGCACAAATAGCCGACAGCTGTGTCTGTCCCAAACTCACTGGCTGGGAAACTCTGAGGGCCCAGAATATTTTATACAATGTTGCAAGCTTGCTATCAGAGTTTCTGGCAGACCCAGTTGATACAATGTTTCAAGTTTGTTGTAGACAGGCCATGGCAGCCAATGTGACCTATAGGACATTTATTTTAATCAGGATATTTTCTACCTGAAAGAAATAAAAGCTGAAATAAATAATTCTCTCTACTATTATTCTGGCGTTCTTAAAATGAAGTGGTGTTCCTAACTGACCTTTTATCAGGATATTTTCTAACTGCAGTCTGCAATGTTTTTATTTGTTGGTTTTATGTAGGCTATTTTTACATAGTTGGCAATGGCAATAAAAGTTACTTTTAGATTTGTATAATTTTAATTTAGAATGTAGAATAATCACAGACAATCTATGATTTTGAGATACTATTATAAATGAAATGAAACTGTTCCAGTAAAATATACACATGAAAATCATAACTGGCAAACAGATTGGTAGAAATGGTAAGTTAACTTGGCACTCCAAATGGAAAAGGTTGCAGACCGCTGGTGTAGCCCATTAGGAGTCCCATAGGGCAGCGCACAATTGGCCCAGCGTCATCCGGGGTAGGCCTTCATTGTCAATAAGAATTTGTTCTTAACTGACTTGCCTAGTTAAATAAAGGTTACATTTAAATAAATAAAAAGTGTTTTATGACAAACCCTTTTTTACAAATCCATCAAGGCACCAACTTTGAGAAGGTTTTAAAGGAAAGGTTTCAAACCAATTCATGAATGTAATTGAATCTAGGTATGTCTTGCCTTTAATGTAATGGCATGAAAAACATTTGATGAATATTATACAATGACTTATCAACAGCTCTAATAATTTGCCCCCACGGTAAATCTTCACAGGCAATTATAGAATATACTATATAGCCTCAAAATCAGTTTAAAACGATAATTTTGACCTCATGGATGGGCAGTCTTTGTATTTATAGTGTAGTGAATTCAGCCCTGAGCTGAACTCAAACCTGGGTCCAGCAACTGTCAAGCCAACACCTTATAACTGTTACACCAAGATGTCTGAACTTCTTAAAGAGGTCGCTAGGTGTTGGGTTACAGTTGATACAATAGCTTTCTCTATGAATTTGAGAGTGGTTACATTTCTCCAGCCCCCATCCCTCAGCTGTTTACCAAAGCAAGCATCTGGGCAGACATTTTGTTGCTGTTTAAAAAAAAACACACAACCAACCAATCTGCAGTTCAAACAATAACAAATCTGTCATTCCACCACTGTTTTGGTAATAAGATGATGATGGGGTTGGAGAAATGTAACTACAGACAGACAGACCTATGGATGCAAGGACTGACCATCCATGATATCAACATTATAGTTTTAAACATGTTGAGGCTATACAGTGTTGATTTACAATGGCTATAAATAAATAATTTAAAAGTCGAAAATGGATATAGCATTTGCAGATCTCCCCTTTAACACCCAACATCTTTTCAACAAATGCATAGTTTGTGCCTCTGTATTTAAGACAGTACTTACTAGTGTTAATCAGGGAACGGTTTCTCAAAACCATCTTATTGCTAAGTTCACCGTTGGAACCATTGGATGCCTTAAGATGCGTTTGGGAAACCGGGCCCAGATATCCAATTTCCTCCTCTTCCTTTATCAATGTAACAGTCATCTCCCCCTCCTCCTCTTTCACTCCAAAAACTGCATCCTCCTCATCTTTTACTGTAACATCCTCCTCCTCTTTCACTCTGAACGCGTCTTCCTCTTCTTTCACTGAAACGTCTTTCTCTTCTTCTTTCACGGTAACAGCTTCACCCTCTACTTCTTGTTTTACTGTAACATCCTCCTCTTCCTTCTCCTCTTTCACTAGAGCTTCTTTCTCCGTCCAGCAGACCTCCTCTTCTTTAACAGGAGAAGAGTAGCTTAGTGAACTCATGGTCGGGGATGTTAGCTAGCTAGCATTAGCGACTAGCCTAGTTCTAAGCTAACTTAGCAAACCAGCTAGCTGACAAACAACGTAAATATATAATTAAATGGTCCAACAAGTACATACAACAGAAGTGTGTTTAATACACAGCGACTAATATACACCAAACCAGTGTAAAGAGCGTGAATGGTGTAGCTATGTTTGCTAGAAAGCTACCGAGGTGTCTGACTAGCTGTTGTTGTTGAAGGAGCGTCCCGTCCACTAGATTATACGTCACACTGGCAGCATCGCCTGAACCTAAAAGACGCACATCGCCATCTGCTGACTGGAGGGCAACGCAGTGGAGGAACCAAACGTTTATTTTTCATTTATTTCATAAAAGTTTAATATTATATTAAGTCGTTCAAAGAGAATCATGTGTTAAATGATTCGTTTTTAATGAGTGAGAATTTAAAACAAACTTTACACCCACTACATATTTGCATTGAACCATACTTCTGATATGGTTCATTTTGACCCCAGAGGCATATCTTTTATCATAGCCAAAATGTGGTTTATTCAATTCTTCCAAATTTTCATGACTTTGTCAATCAACTTGTTCTTAATAAATCTAAATCATGGTTTAGTGTTTCTGTATCAATATGGACTTTTAACAAATTCAAATCCCTTGGAGCCATTTTGACCCCAGCCAAAAGCACCTTTGATAAATAGGACGTTTATTTCAAATCAAAATCACATTTTATTGGTCACATACACATATTTAGCAGATATTATTGCAGGTGTAGTGAAATGCTTGGGTTTCTATCTCCGACAGTGCAGTAATATCTAACAAGTAATATCTAACAATTTCACAACATAGACCCAATACACACAAATCTAAGTATTTGAATCTAGGTTTCTCTGTAGACATGATCCATCCCACCAGAGGGTGGAGGGGCACCTGTATCAGTGGTTTTGACCAGATAGACACCTGCAGACACACAGTATAGTGCCTCCCATGTACTCTCCTAAGATTAGTCTTTTCTATATCACGTATCACATGACTGTGTACAAATCTGCCAGGGGTAGAAAACTCTGCCAGTGGTAGAAAGTCTACCAGGGGTATTCAGTGCATTCGTAATGTATTCAGACCCCTTCACTTGTTCTACATTTTGTTACATTACAGCCTTATTCTAAAATGGAAGATTTTTTCCCTCATCAATCTACACACAATACCCCATAATGACAAACCAAAAACATTATTTTTTTTAAATATTTTTTTTTACATTTTTGCATATTTATTAACTTAAGTATTCAGACCCTTTACAATGAGACTCAAAATATTTCCATTGATCATCCTTGAGATGTTTCTACAACTTGATTGGAGTCTACCTGTGGTAAATTCAATTGATTGGACATGATTTGGAAAGGCACACACCTGTCTATATAAAGTCCCACAGGTAACCAAGCCATGAGGTCAAAGGAATTGTCCGTAGAGCTCTGAGACAGGATTGTGTTCGAGGCACAGATCTGGGGAAGGGTACCAAAACATTTCTGCAGCATTGAAGGTCCCAAAGAACACAGTGGCCTCCATCATACTTAATGGAATACTCTTCCTACAGCTGGTCACCCGGCCAAACTGAATCCGTGAATAAAGAGACACAAATATATTAATACAAGTATTTGTATTTATTATGGATCCCCATTAGTTTCTGCCAAGGCAGCAGCTACTCTTCCTGGGATTTATTATGGATTCCCATTAGTTCCTGCCAAGGCAGCAGCTACTCTTCCTGGTGTTTATTATGGATCCCCATTAGTTCCTGCCAAGGCAGCAGCTACTCTTCCTGGGGTTTATTATGGATCCCCATTAGTTCCTGCCAAGGCATCAGCTACTCTTCCTGGGGTCCAGCAAAACAAAGGCAGTTTTACAATTTTCAAAATGTTACAATAAAATCACAACACACTGTGTGCCCTCAGTCACCTTGTCCTAGAGAGATTTACATGGTTATCAAAACGTCACACCACGGTGAGCCTAAACAAAACACAGCCCTATGGGAAAAATGAATGGTGGAAAAACGATTGGAACCATTTCCCTGTTTGAACTCTAGTCTGACAGCCCAAACGAAAACACACATTCTCAGTCAAAAACACAAGTCAGAACACAGCCTCTCTATTCTCTCATGTGATTTCAGGTCCTCTGACTGGGAAAATGTCTTTCCACAATGAGAGCAGTGGTATGTCTTCTTCTCCTGTGTATGTGCATGTATTCTTTCATGCTCTTTCAGGTACCTTAACCGGGTAAATCTCTTTCCACAGTGGGAGCAGTGGTAAGGCTTTTCTCCTGTGTGTATTCTCTCATGCTCCTTCAGGCTCCCTAACTGGGTGCAACTCTTTCCACAATGGGAACATTGGAAAGGCTTTTCTCCTGTGTGTGTCCTCTCATGCCTTTCCACGCTCCCTAACCACCTAAAACTCTTTCCGCACAAGGAGCAGTGGTAAGGCTTCTCTCCAGTGTGTATTCTCTTATGTGTTCTCAGGCTCCCTAACTGAGTAAAACTCTTTTCACACTGGGAGCAGTGATGTCGTCCTGCTGGTATGGACATCTCAGGGTCTGGTTCCTCTGAAGAACTCTTCCTGCTGTCAGAAGGAGAGTCTGGTCTCTCTCCTGTCAAAGACAAACAGATTATTTAATTAATTAATTAAACAGAGACCTGAATGAAACCTCCACATGATAAAACTTCCTATGATGTTTAATCTAGATTAGATCCCTCAATTACCTGAAGTCAGTTTTCACAAGTATTATTAAACCCACTTCAAAATGCAGGTCTCTGGTGCTTCTTAGGATGTCCAGGCAGGTGATTCACTTCTAACCGAAGTCTTGCAGGTGTTTACATGGTTTTACACATCTGCCAGGTCATCGAAAAATCTAATTTCAGTACCAGTGTATTATATATATAAATCTAATTTCAGTACCAGTGTATTATATATATAAATCTAATTTCAGTACCAGTGTATTATATATATAAATCTAATTTCAGTACCAGTGTATATATATATAAATCTAATTTCAGTACCAGTGTATATATATATATATAAATCTAATTTCAGTACCAGTGTATATATATATAAATCTAATTTCAGTACCAGTGTATTATATATATAAATCTAATTTCATTACCAGTGTATTATATATATAAATCTATTTTCAGTACCAGTGTATTATATATATAAATCTAATTTCAGTACCAGTGTATTATATATATAAATCTAATTTCAGTACCAGTGTATTATATATATAAATCTAATTTCAGTACCAGTGTATTATATATATAAATCTAATTTCAGTACCAGTGTATTATATATATAAATCTAATTTCAGTACCAGTGTATTATATATATATAAATCTAATTTCAGTACCAGTGTATATATATATAAATCTAATTTCAGTACCAGTGTATTATATATATAAATCTAATTTCAGTACCAGTGTATTATATATATAAATCTAATTTCAGTACCAGTGTATATATATATAAATCTAATTTCAGTACCAGTGTATTATATATATAAATCTAATTTCAGTACCAGTGTATATATATAAATCTAATTTCAGTACCAGTGTATTATATATATAAATCTAATTTCACAGTCATCTTCTGCACATCCTACCATTCCAGTGTTTAATTGCTATATTGTAATTACTTCACCACCATGGCCTATTTATTGCCTAACCTCTCTTATCCTACCTCATTTACACATGCTGTATATAGATTTTTCTACTGTATAATTGATTGTATGTTTGTTTATTCCATGTGTAACTCTGTGTTGTTGTATGTGTCGAACTGCTTTGCTTTATCTTGGCCAGGTCGCAGTTGCAAATGAGGACTTGTTATCAACTAGCCCACCTGGTTAAATAAAGGTGAAATAAAAATAAATACAAATAATTTTTACATTTAGGCTGTAACACAATGAAATGTGGGACAAGTCAAGGGATGTGAATACTTTCTGAAGGCACTGTATATATAAAACTCCCCCCACACAGCAATCTAATAGCATCAGTAAAATCTGTTGAAATTAAACCACAGATAAATATACCTAACATAGTACATCTATTAAACAATACATCACAACACATACATCAGAAATAGTTACACATTATAGAGATCCATTCATGGATGTACAGGTCTGTTGGAAAAATGTTCAGAAATGTCCGCTGCTGATTTTTTCCAGGCGTCCATAGCGGACACCCTGGCCCTATGAATCCTGTCCGTGGACAAATTCTCAGTCAGAAACACAAGTCAGAACACAGCCTCTCTATTCTCTCGTGTGATTTCAGGTCCTCTGACTGGGAAAATGTCTTTTCACAATGAGAACAGTGGTATGTCTTCTCCTCCTGTGTATTAGTATGTTGGAAAGGCTTTTCTCCTGTGTGTTTTCTCACATGCTTTTGCAGACTCCCTGACCACCTAAAACTCTTTTCACACTGGGAACATTGGAAAGGCTTCTCTCCAGTATGTATTCTCTCATGCATTTTCAGGCTCACTAACCACCTAAAACTGTTTCCACAGTGGGAACAGTGATAAGGCTTCTCTCCCGTGTGTGTTCTCTCATGCCCAACCAGGGCCCCTAACTGAGTAAAATTCTTCCCACAGTGGGAACAGTGGTAGGGCTTTTCTCCTGTATGTATTCTCTCATGCATTTCCAGGCTCCCTAACCACCTAAAACTCTTTCCACAGTGGGCGCAGCGGTGTTGGTTAGGTGGCTCTGGGTCTGTTTCCTCTGAGGAACTCTTCCTGCTGTCAGAGTCTGGTCTCTCTCCTGCCAAAGACAAACAGAGTATCTAGTTAAACAGAGACCTGAATGAAACCTGCATTAAATAAAATTGTTTTCCTATGAGGTTTAATCTAGACTAGATCCCTCAATAACCTGAGGTCAGTTTTCACAACATTACATCATTAAAAATAAACTTGGTGACGGTGAGATTTAAAAACAAATGATGTAGAGCTCCAAATCTAATCTCTCAGGGAATGTCATGTGTCAGGCTGAGCAGAGCTCTATAATAATAGATCATGTCATGTTTATAGGCTGAGCAGAGCTCTATAATAATAGATAATGTCATGTTTATAGGCTGAGCAGAGCTCTATAATAATATATATTACTATTCCAGGCTGCAGTTGATCCATTGTTAATAACGTTTTGTTGGTGGCCCGACTTCATCTCTAAAGTAATAATGGACATTACTATCTTCTCTAAATTATATTTTTTTGTTTAGCCACACCTATCCTTCAAAATTGGTACTTTGTTTTGAAGACTTACAAACTCACAGACGTTTGCTAATATGTTTAGTCTCCCCAAAACCACTGTCCTTTTGCTAATATGTTTAGTCTCCCCAAAACCACTGTCCTTTTGCTAATATGTTCAGTCTCCCCAAAACCACTGTCCTTTTGCTAATATGTTCAGTCTCCCCAAAACCACTGTCCTTTTCATGTCAATAATGCTTCTTATTTTATGTATTTCTCCAACATTATTTAGAAATCAGCGTTTTGCGAGTATACACACTCTACACAAGGCCTACAATAGACACACGTCAAAACTGTCATTTATAACTTGTTTGCCATTCTGTGAGACAATTAAGTTGTGATTTTGTGGTGGGAGGGACTCTGATGGTATACACATGTTACAGTTAAGCAATAAGACCAGAGGAAGTATGGCATATGGCCAAATAAAGGTAAAATAAATTTTAAAAATGACAAACATTACGACATGCAACAACAACCAAAGTGCTTCTTCATTCATTACTCTGGTAAAGACAGTTATGCCGTGCTCCACGTTGGATCCAACATCCCTAACAAATTGATGTTTATAATGTGTTATTGTCTACTTGATTTCCAGTAGGGTCTCGTTAGTCTGTTTGGACACAGAGATACTTAGCTCATAATGTGTAGAGAACTGTTCCTTGATGGATAGGCTATTGTACAACACACAGAGCTATTTTCCTTTATTCAGGACATTTAGAATGACAACCCATTACAGAGTAGCCTAGTGGGATTATTCACAAAATGATCTAGTGATCAGGTTATGAAATGTCATGACAAAGACATTTTAGTTTCCATGTTTCACCTGAAATATTAAATGATTTATAGTCCTAGGTCTATGTTATTGTTAGGTGAAGTTATGGGTCCTACAGTAGGTCTATGTTGGGGTGCTAGGTGAAGTTATGGGTCCTACAGTAGGTCTATGTTGTTGTTAGGTGAAGTTATGGGTCCTACAGTAGGTCTATGTTGTTGTTAGGTGAAGTTATGGGTCCTACAGTAGGTCTGTGTTGTTGTTAGGTGAAGTTATGGGTCCTACAGTAGGTCTATGTTGTTGTTAGGTGTAGTTATGGGTCCTACAGTAGGTCTATGTTATTGCTAGGTGAAGTTATGGGTCCTACAGTAGGTCTATGTTGTTGCTAGGTGAAGTTATGGGTCCTACAGTAGGTCTATGTTGTTGCTAGGTGAAGTTATGGGTCCTACAGTACTGCCCTACCAAGCAAAAAGGCAGTAACTGCTAATTTGTTAAAAAATGAGTTAGTCATTGCTGCATTAATCATGTGGACAAGTATCCTGCCTCTATTGTATTGTACAACACACACGTGCTCCAGTCTGTAGTTATTGTGGTTCGGTGAAGTTATGGGTCCTACAGTAGGTCTATGTTATTTTTAGGTGAAGTTATGGGTCATACAGTAGGTCTATGTTATTGTTAGGTGAAGTTATGGGCAAATTTTGTTAAACACTTAATGTACAAACCCTCAGTTTCAGGCTGATGATAAAGCTAGCTAAATAGCATTTTACTGGTTGAAGTATTTTTTAAGTATAAAGCAGTTGATTTGCAACAATAAAACAAACATTTTATTAACCTGGACATTCAAACGAGCCTTACAATTATAATCCAAAAGTAATGTGAAATGCACTCATAAGCAACCTGGAAATGGAGGCTATTTTTCCTGTCAGCCTATGAGAACTCCCCTGAGTTTTCCCTCACGGTGGTGAATTAGTGAATAGACACAGAGCTTAATGTGAGTTTCCTTGAGTAGCACTCCTGATCTTGCGCTGTAATATTCAGAATAGATTGAAAAACGAAAATCTTTACTCACCATTTTTGCTCCAGGCAGATATACTACATCCATAACTAGTGGTTTCCTCATTACCAGATATACTACATCCATAACTAGTGGTTTCCTCATTACCAGATATACTACATCCATAACTAGTGGTTTCCTCATTACCAGATATACTACATCCATAACTAGTGGTTTCCTCATTATCAGATATACTACATCCATAAGTGGTGGTTTCCTCATTACCAGATATACTACATCCATAACTAATGGTTTCCTCATTAGCAGATACACTACATTCATAACTAGTGGTTTCCTCATTAGCAGATATACTACATCCATAACTAGTGGTTTCCTCATTAGCAGATATACTACATCCATAACTAGTGGTTTCCTCATTACCAGATATACTACATCCATATCTAGCGGTTTCCTCATTAGCAGGGAGGTGTTTCTGCAATCAAATTGTGTGTGCATCACCCTCGTGCTGCAATTTTAGCAAACACAGAAAGGGGCAACATATGACTATTGTTGCTAACTTGACTGCTATAAGACAATTGTCAAATAATTTTAACATTCATTAAAGACTTCAGTTGTTGTACAACATCGAACCCAGAATCTCTGGTCACACAGATAGACCACTGCTTCACCCGGGAGGCCTGATTTGTTCTTGTTTTTAATTGTTGACAGCCAGTAGATTATAACGTGAAATGGAAGTTTTCTGTTGGTGGTGAGCAAACTTGTCCATCAAAAATGTAGGATATATTTGTTGTTTTAAAGGTGAAGGTTTTACAGGCTTTGGTTTTTCCATTTATGTTTTGAGGTTGGACTTTAGCACGACTAGCTCGTTAGCACGACTAGCTCGTTAGCACGACTAGCTCGTTAGCACGACTAGCTCGTTAGCACGACTAGCTCGTTAGCACGACTAGCTCGTTAGCACGTCTAGCTCGTTAGCACGTCTAGCTCGTTAGCACGTCTAGCTCGTTAGCATGTAGGACGCACTGATTGGTGTCACCCCGTTAGTATGTGTTACACCTGTGCTGACTGGTTAGGAAGAACACTTCTACAGCCAGAGGTGAGAGGTCAAACGTTTTTTAGATGGTAAATATTTATGTCCCCTTAGTGGTTGATCACGTCAGCAAAAGGGAATATGTTCCATCATCTATGTTTATTTACATTAGTGCAAATTGTCCACTGATATTGGTGTAATTTCTCACCCATTTTGTCTGTGTGAAAGTTAATTTCCCCTCAGACACACACATTTGTTCTTTGTTATTATGAAGGTAATTTGTGTAGAATGTACTTTTCCCCACTGATTCACCCCATCTCTTTACGTTACTTATATTCGGTGGCCTGACTGCATCCAGACTATGTCAAAGGCCCATCCTGGTAGATCTGAAACTAATGCAGCTTGCAGTGATCTGATAAAAGTCACATTTAGGTGCCAGGTGTAACTGAGGCCATAGATGCTCCATATCCATTACTTTGAGTGTTTTATATGACTAAATGTGTTTCTGTGTTGCAGGGGCATTCATCATTTTCAGCAAATGTACTGGGTTGGTTGAAAAGTTAAACAAAATTTACATACCATGCACTATTTTGACACACTGTAAAATATACTGAATGTATACTGTTTTTCATACTAAGATGGACAAAGATACATGTTGCTTTTGCAAGGGTCTGTTGATTAATCAGTCAATGGGTCATTTGTTTTACAATATGTTCAAATCAAGCTTTATACAGCACATTTCAGATATGGATGCAACACATTGTTGGCTTCACCAACAAAACATAAAAACATTGAAAATAAAAATTTAACTACACAAAAATAAGAGGATAAAAAAAACTAATAAGCATTCTAATTCATTTTAAGGAAATGCAATTGATTAAAATATGAACATTTGGATGAAACATCAAACCCAAAATATAAGCTTGCTTTACCACATTGTTTGTTGTTACGTTCCCCATCAAGAAAACCAGAAATGTCACTTAAATAGAAAAGGGAACAAACAAAGAGTCACTGACAACCACAACTAAACAGGTGGGGTTTTAGGAGGGGTTCTGATAGACACTATGGGGGTGTCCACTGGAAGTTGACTAGTAACAACAACTGGGACCTAAAAGACACCCACCATGAGACCCACTAAATCTGCCCAAGAAGAGGCAAACAAAATAAAAACCCACACCAAACTTAAAGACAGGAAGCAAACCAAAAAGGTGGAACAACTAAAGGTGTTAACACTCCACATGTATCAAGACAACTGAAGCACTGGGCCAGACACTCTTAAATAGAACCTGGACCAGCTCAGGTGAAACACCTTCCCACTAACGAGATGGACAAGCCAGCACAGGTGTAACACATACTGACTAACGAGGTGACACCAATCAGTGCGTCCTACGTGCTAACGAGCTAGACGTGCTAACGAGCTAGACGTGCTAACGAGCTAGACGTGCTAACGAGCTAGACGTGCTAACGTGCTAGACGTGCTAACGAGCTAGACGTGCTAACGAGCTAGACGTGCTAACGAGCTAGACGTGCTAAAGTCCAACATAACATAAATGGAAAAACCAAAGCCTGTAACACCTTAAGACAACAAATATATGCTATATTTTTTTGGAAAAGTTTGCTCACCACCAACAGAAAACAACTTCCATTTCACATTATAATCAACTACAATGATTCACCTTCACCAATATAAACATGGTGTCTACTGGCTGTCAACAATTAAAAACAAGAAAAAAACACGTATTTCTAAATAATAATATACAATAGGATTATTTGTTTCTCCTTTTTCTTTCTATAGAATCCTAAATCCCACTAGCTTCTAGAACACTCGTCTTCCTAAAACTCACTAGATTCTAGAACTCTCCTCTTTCTAAATCCCACTAGATTCTAGAACTCTCGTCTTCCTAAAACTCACTAGCTTCTAGAACTCTCGTCTTCCTAAAACTCACTAGCTTCTAGAACTAGCTCCTTAATATCCGTAGTAACTTTTCACCTCACTGTGGAGCTTCTCTCTCTTTTCAGGGTTCACTAGATAGGCATGTTGTTGGATCGGGGCCCAGTCCCCAATGTCCTGCTCTAGTACATTTGGGTTGGCACATCAGAATGAATCCTGATATTCTAAAAGCAGGGCAGCAATGTCAATTTAATTGTACCAAAAATTGTCAGTTGGTTGCATAAATAATTATGATTACTAAATCTTACATGAATATTAAACATGAAATATAAAAACCAAATGTACACCCCTTTGTTAATATGTATTAGCAATAATTCACTTAATGGTGAGGCATAACATTTATCTTTTGTCAGGCTTAATGTTTGAGTCATGCTTCTTCAGTAGTGGAATAAAGACAATTAGCACATGAATGTTGTAAATAAATACTGGAGTGATGTAGGATTGTTCATATAATTGATTATTGTACTGTGACTATGTGTTTAGGCTGCAAGTAAGTTATAAACAAACTTATATTGTATGTCGGGCATAGTCTTATTTTCAACGACATTTTGCTAGGTGAGATATCCCCAATGTCACAGTTTAAACGGGTCCAAATCAAAAGTCTAAATGCAGAAACAGTTTAGCAATAAATCACTGATATCGATTAGGGGGGAAATCAGGTTGTACGTGATGTTGAAACTAACACAACTAAAAAAAACACATGGAAATGGGAGATATATTTTACCTCACTGGTTAGAGGACAACCTACAGAAGACAGTCAGCTACATTTTGGAGTGATGCATTTAAATGTAGGGGTCGCTAAACAAAGGAACACAACATTTATGGCATCACTCATCGATATCATGTTGAAATAAATTGTGTGAGAGGAGGGAGATGAGGTTGCACGTCCTGTTAAAACTAACAACTCAAAAACCACACGGAATCTGGGAATAATGTGTACATCCCTGGTTAGAGGACAATTTGTAGAAAGCAGCTAGCTACATTTTGAAGTGTTGCATTTTGATTCAAGTGCGTCACCAATGTGGTAAGTGTAACACAGCTCTTTTTTTGTGTTCGTCACTTTTTGTTAAATCACATAAATAGTACTCTTCCATTTCAGAGCCTGGATTTTCCCCCTGAGGCTAATATCCATATCATGTTGAAATCAATAGAACAGGGGACAAACGTTTAGGGTTCTACATTGTGACATCATTAAAATACTCCTTCTACAATGTTTAAACATTCTACATTGTGACATTAATTCATTGATATCATGAAACAACTCCTTTATGTATTTTCTGATGTTTGATCAGATGTCTTTTATCGGAGTATCTCTTGTTACATTGACCACAGCTATAAGGTTTTTCTCCCGTGTGTGTTCTTTGGTGTGATGTCAGCTGGCTAAAAGTAGTAAAACTCTTCCAACATTGATCACAGCTATAAGGTTTCTCTCCTGTGTGTGTTCTCTGGTGTAGAGTCAGAGTGCTAGATGCAGCAAAACTCTTCCCACATTGATCACAGCTATAAGGTTTCTCTCCTGTGTGTGTTCTCTGGTGTATCTTCAGTTCGCCAGATTGAACAAAACTCTTGCCACATCGAGTACAGCTATAAGATTTCTCTCCTGTGTGTCTTCTCTGGTGTATCTTCAGTTCGCCAGATTGAACAAAACTCTTCCCACATTGAGTACAGCTATAGGGTTTCTCTCCTGTGTGTCTTCTTTGGTGTATCGTCAGATGGTTAGATTTAAAAAAAAACTTCCCACATCGAGTACAGCTATAGGGTTTCTCTCCTGTGTGTGTTCTCTGGTGAAGAGTCAGATTGCGCAAGCAAGTAAAACTCTTCCCACACTCATCACAGATATACGGTTTCTCTCCTGTGTGTATTCTCTGGTGTGATATCAGGCTGCTTCGATGAGTAAAACTCTTCCCACATTGATCACAGCTAAAAGGTTTCTCTCCTGTGTGTGTTCTCTGGTGGAATTTCAGGCTGGTTGAATGAGTAAAACTCTTCCCACATTGATCACAGCTATACGTTTTCTCTCCTGTGTGTGTTCTTTGGTGTACAATAAGATGGCTAGATGTATCAAAACTCTTCCCACATTGAGTACAGCAATAAGGTTTCTCTACTGTGTGTGTTCTCTGATGAATTTTAATGCCTGCTGATGAGGTGAATCTCTTCCCACAGTCAGAGCAGCAGTGAGTTCTCTTCCCTGTGGGTCTCTGCAGGTGTTTCTTGAGGAGTTCTGATCTGGAGAGACTCTTCTCTGACTTGTCAGCATCATGAGGTTGTTGAGGCTCCCCAGAGGATCCACGATAGTCACGTCTCTCTCCTGTGGGAACAACAAAGTCAGACAGATGGTTAAAGGCCCACAACAGCAGAAATCCACTGTAAAAGGTGATGCCAACAGCGTAGCCATGATGTTGAACAACAATTGACATCTGTAATGAATGTAATGATTACTTGACATTTGTCTTAAAATGAGCAACAATAGTCATATTTTGTCTTGTTTTCACATTAGTAGTAACATCTAAGATTGGAGGCCCTTTTCTATGTTTGCTGGTGAGAAAAGATTTTTGCTCAGGGGAGTAACCTCCATTACCAGGTTGCTTATGAGTTCATTTCACACTACTTTGGATTATAATTGTCAGGCTCGCTTGAATCTCCTGCTTAATATGTTTGTGTTATCATCGCAAATCAACCGCTTTGTACTTAAAAAACACTTCAACCAGTAAAATGCTCTTTGGCTTTTTCATCAGCCTGACAATGAGGGTTTGTACACTGTTTGCCAAATTGGCCCATAACTTCACCTAACAACAACATAGACCTACTGTTGGACCCATAACTTCACCTAACAACAACATAGACCTACTGTTGGACCCATAACTTCACCTAACAACAACATAGACCTACTGTAGGACCCATAACTACACCTAACAACAAATACAGGAAAATAGCTCTGTGTGTTGTACAATAGCCTACCCATCAAGGAACAGTTCTCTACACATTATGAGCTAAGTATCTCTGTGTGCAAACAGACTAATGAGACCCTACTGGAAATCAAGTAGACAATAACACATTATAAACATCAATTTGTTAGGGATGTTGGATCCAACGTGGAGCACGGCATAACTGTCTTTACCAGAGTAATGAATGAAGAAGCACTTTGGTTGTTGTTGCATGTTGTGATATTTGTCATGTGACTGGCATTCAGAAAAGTATTTCCGGGATCTTCTGATAGTTGATCATGTGACTGTAACTAAACATCTACAGTATTAAGAATTATGTGTAATTATTGAAGAACTGCATTAATGACAGTATCCATTTGAGTGTTGTCAATAAAGCTAAGATTAAAAAAAAAAAAAATGTATTTCACCTTTATTTAACCAGGTAGGCTAGTTGAGAACAAGTTCTCATTTACAACTGCGAGCTGGCCAAGATAAAGCAAGGCAGTGCGACAAAAACAACAGTTACACGTTGGATAAACAAACGAACAGTCAATAACACAATAGAAAAATCTATATACAGTGTGTGCAAATGGAGTACGGAGGCAAGGCAATAAATAGACCATAGTAGTGAAGTAATTACAATTTAACACTGGAGTGATAGATGTTCAAGTAGAAATACTGGTGTGCAAAAGAGCAAAAAAACGTAAATAAAAACATGGGGATTGTTTTCACCTCCGGATGAAAAGCGTGCCAAAGTAAACTTGGTAGATTTGGATAGAAAACACTACAGTTTCCAAAACTGTTAAAATAATGTCTGTGAGTATAACATAACTGATATGACAGGTGAAAACCTGAGAAAAATACATCCAGGAAGTGGGATTTTGTTGTTGTTGTAGTGTTCCATTGACTGCCTATACAGATTCCATTGACTTAGGTCTCAAATTGCACTTCCTATGGCTTCCACTAGATGTCAACAGTCTTTAGAAATGGTTTCAGGCTTGTATTCTGAAAAATGAGAGTGTAAGACCACTCTGAATGAGTAGACCATTCAGTGTCCCATAGATTTTTCATGCGCGAGACCGAGAGCGCACCTTTCTTGTTTACCTTTTATATTGACGACGTTATTGTCCGGTTGAAATGTTCTATATTATTTAGGCTAAAAACAACCTGAAGATTGATTATAAACATCGTTTGACATGTTTCTACGAACTTTACTGATACTTTTCGGATTTTTCGTCTGGCTGTTGTGATTGCCTTTGAGCCTGTGGATTACTGAACAAAACGCATGAACAAAACGGAGGTTTTTGGATATAAAGAGAGACTTTATCGAACAAAACGAACATTTATTGAGTAAATGGGAGTCTTGTGAGTTGCAACGATATGAAGATCATCAAAAGTAAGTGATTCATTTTATTCGTATTTCTGAGTTGTGTAACTCCTCTACTTGGCTGGTAACTGTTTGTAATGATTTGTCTGCTGGGCGCTGTTCTCAGATAATCGCATGGGATGCTTTCGCCGTAAAGCCTTTTTGAAATCTGACACCGTGGTTTGATTAACAAGAAGTTAATCTTTAAACTGATGTATAACACTTGTATGTTTTATGAATTCTTATAATGAGTATTTCTGTTTTTGAATTTGGTGCTCTGCAATTTCACTGGATGTTTGCCATGTGGGATGGTAGCGTCCCACACCCCCTAGAGAGGTTAAGCATATCCCAGTTTAGGTCACCTAACAGAACAAACTCTAAAGATAGATGGGGGCCAATCAATTCACATATGGTGTCCAGGGCACAGCTGGGAGCTGAGGGGGGTCTGTAACAGGCGGCAACAGTGAGAGACTTATTTCTGGAGAGATTCATTTTTTAAATTAAAAGCTCGAACTGTTTGGGCTTAGACCTGGAAAGTATGATAGAACATTGCAGGCCATCTCTGCAGTAGATTGCAACTCCTCTCATTTTGATGGAAAATGTTGTAGTTGGGGATGGAAATTTCAGAATTTTTGGTGACCTTCCAAAGCCAGGATTCAGACACGGCAAGGACATCAAGGTTGGCGGAGTGTGCTAAAGCAGTGAGTAAAACAAACTGAGGGAGGAGGCTTCTGATGTTAACATGCATGAAACCAAGGCTTTTACGGTTACAGAAGTCAACAAATGAGAGCGCCTGGGGACACACAGGGCCTGGGATAACCTCTACATCACCAGAGAAGTAGGATGAGGGTACGGCTAAAGGGTTTCAGAACTGGTCGGCTCCCTCCAGTCAGGTTACGTTGACGACTGGCTCCCTCCAGTCAGGTTATAGTGACGACTGGCTCCCTCCAGTCAGGTTATAGTGATGACTGGCTCCCTCCGGTCAGGTTATAGTGATGACTGGCTCCCTCTAGTCAGGTTATAGTGATGACTGGCTCCCTCTAGTCAGGTTATAGTGACGACTGGCTCCCTCTAGTCAGGTTATAGTGACGACTGGCTCCCTCTTGTCAGGTTATAGTGACGACTGGCTCCCTCTAGTCAGGTTATAGTGATGACTGGCTCCCTCTAGTCAGGTTATAGTGATGACTGGCTCACTCTAGTCAGGTTATAGTGATGACTGGCTCCCTCTAGTCAGGTTATAGTGACGACTGGCTCCCTCCAGTCAGGTTACGTTGACGACTGGCTCCCTCTAGTCAGGTTATAGTGATGACTGGCTCCCTCTAGTCAGGTTATAGTGATGACTGGCTCCCTCTAGTCAGGTTATAGTGATGACTGGCTCCCTCCAGTCAGGTTATAGTGACGACTGGCTCCCTCTAGTCAGGTTATAGTGACGACTGGCTCCCTCCAGTCAGGTTACGTTGACGACTGGCTCCCTCTAGTCAGGTTATAGTGATGACTGGCTCCCTCCAGTCAGGTTATAGTGATGACTGGCTCCCTCCGGTCAGGTTACGTTGATGACTGGCTCCCTCCGGTCAGGTTATAGTGATGACTGGCTCCCTCTAGTCAGGTTATAGTGATGACTGGCTCCCTCTAGTCAGGTTATAGTGATGACTGGCTCCCTCTGGTCAGGTTACGTTGACGACTGGCTCCCTCCGGTCAGGTTATAGTGATGACTGGCTCCCTCTAGTCAGGTTATAGTGATGACTGGCTCCCTCCCTCTAGTCAGGTTACGTTGATGACTGGCTCCCTCCCTCTAGTCAGGTTATAGTGATGACTGGCTCCCTCCAGTCAGGTCACGTTGACGACTGGCTCCCTCTAGTCAGGTTATAGTGATGACTGGCTCCCTCCCTCTAGTCAGGTTACGTTGATGACTGGTTCCCTCTAGTCAGGTTATAGTGATGACTGGCTCCCTCTAGTCAGGTCACGTTGACGACTGGCTCCCTCCAGTCAGGTTATGTTGACGACTGGCTCCCTCTAGTCAGGTTATAGTGACGACTGGCTCCCTCCGGTCAGGTTATAGTGATGACTGGCTCCCTCTGGTCAGGTTATGTTGACGACTGGCTCCCTCTAGTCAGGTTATAGTGATGACTGGCTCCCTCCAGTCAGGTTATAGTGACGACTGGCTCCCTCTAGTCAGGTTATAGTGATGACTGGCTCCCTCCAGTCAGGTTACGTTGACGACTGGCTCCCTCCAGTCAGGTTACGTTGACGACTGGCTCCCTCCAGTCAGGTTACGTTGACGACTGGCTCCCTCCAGTCAGGTTACGTTGACGACTGGCTCCCTCCGGTCAGGTTACGTTGACGACTGGCTCCCTCCGGTCAGGTCACGTTGACGACTGGCTCCCTCCGGTCAGGTCACGTTGACGACTGGCTCCCTCCGGTCAGGTCACGTTGACGACTGGCTCCCTCCGGTCAGGTCACGTTGACGACTGGCTCCCTCCGGTCAGGTCACGTTGACGACTGGCTCCCTCCAGTCAGGTTATAGTGATGACTGGCTCCCTCTAGTCAGGTTATAGTGATGACTGGCTCCCTCTAGTCAGGTTATGTTGACGACTGGCTCCCTCCAGTCAGGTTACGTTGACGACTGGCTCCCTCTAGTCAGGTTATAGTGACGACTGGCTCCCTCTAGTCAGGTTATAGTGATGACTGGCTCCCTCCAGTCAGGTCACGTTGACGACTGGCTCCCTCTAGTCAGGTTATAGTGATGACTGGCTCCCTCCCTCTAGTCAGGTTATAGTGACGACTGGCTCCCTCCGGTCAGGTTATAGTGATGACTGGCTCCCTCTAGTCAGGTTATAGTGATGACTGGCTCCCTCTAGTCAGGTTATAGTGATGACTGGCTCCCTCCGGTCAGGTTATAGTGATGACTGGCTCCCTCTAGGTCAGGTTACGTTGACGACTGGCTCCCTCCAGTCAGGTTACGTTGACGACTGGCTCCCTCCAGTCATTTGTGTGTTTTAATTATTTAATCAAATAGCATGCTTAAAGCATCAGACAAGTTCAGTACATATAGTTGATTTTATAAAAACACATGGGGCGATTTGTAGAAAGAACAGATGACTCTTGGTTGACCAAGATTTATTTTAGTTGGGGACAGCACTAGAACATGATTTTGGGGCTCCCGAGTGGCGCAGCGGACACTGCATCTCAGTGCTTGAGGCTTCACTACAGACACCCTGGTTCAAATCCAGGCTGTATCACAACCGGCTGTGATTTGGAGTCCCATAGGGCGGCGCACAATTGGCCCAGCGTTGTCCGGGGTAGGCAGTCATTGTAAATAAGAATTTGTTCTTAACTGACTTGCCTAGTTAAATAAAGGTTACATTTAAATACATTTAAAAAATAGAGTTTCATGACAAACCATTTTTTACAAATCCGGCAAGGCACCAATTTTGAGAAGGGTTTAAAACAAAGGTTTCAAACCAATTCATGAATGTAATTGAATCTAGGTATGTCTTGCCTTTAATGTAATGGCATGAAAAACAATTGGCTGAATATTATACAATGACTTATCAACAGCTCTAATAATTTGCCTCCACAGGAAATCTACACTGGCAGTTATAGAATATACTATATATCCTAGAAACCTGGTTAAACTATCATTATGACATCATGGATGAATTCTAGAATATACTATATAGCCTAGAAACCTGGTTAAACTATCATTATGACATCATGGATGAATTCTAGAATATACTATATATCCTAGAAACCTGGTTAAACTATCATTATGACATCATGGATGAATTCTAGAATATACTATATATCCTAGAAACCTGGTTAAACTATCATTATGACATCATGGATGAATTCTAGAATATACTATATAGCCTAGAAACCTGGTTAAACTATCATTATGACATCATGGATGAATTCTAGAATATACTATATATCCTAGAAACCTGGTTAAACTATCATTATGACATCATGGATCAATTCTAGAATATACTATATAGCCTAGAAACCTGGTTAAACTATCATTATGACATCCTGGATGAATAAATTTGAGTGGTTACACTCCTCCTTCCCCCATCCCTCAGCTGTTTACCAAACCAAGCCTCTGGGCAGCCATTTTGTTACTGTTGAAAAAACCCACACAACCCAGCAATCTGCAGTTCATACAATAACAAAGCTGTCATTCCACCACTGTTTTGGTTATAAGATGACTATGGGGTTGGAGAAATGTAACTACTTTCAAATTCATAGACAGACCTATGGATGCAAGGACTGACCATCCATGATATCAACATTATAGTTTTAACCATGTTGAGGCTATACAGTGTTGGTTTACATTGTTTCTAAACATTGGAGTAAAAAAAGCTTATATTCTGATGGGGTACAACAGTTGAACTAAGCTCATGAGGCATGTGTTATATTCTTCAAGAATCAATGGCTATAAATTAATAATTTAAAAGTCACAATATGGATGTAGCAATTGCAGATTTCCGATTTAACACCACACATCAGTTCAACAACTGCAGAGTTTGTGCCTCTGTATTTAAGACAGTACTTACTAGTGTTAATCAGGGAACGGTTTCTCAAAACCATCTTATGGCTAAGTTCATCGTTAGAACCATTGGATGCCTTAAGATGCGTTTGGGAAACCGGGACCAGATATCCAGTTTCCTCCTCTTCTTCCACCTCCTTTTTGGATGTAACAGTCATCTCCCCCTCCTCCTCTTTCACTCCATAAACTGCATCCTCCTCTCCTTTTACTGTGATATCCTCATCTTCTTTCACTCTGAACGCGTCTTTTTCTTCTTTCACAGTAACGGCCTCACCCTCTACTTCTTGTTTTACTGTGATGTTCTCTTCTTTAGCAGGAGAGTAGCTCAGTGACCGCATGGTCGGAGATGTTAGCTAGCTAGGCTAATGCTAACTTAACCAGCCCGCTAGCTGACCAATAACAACAACACCGTAAATATGAAATTAAATCGGATAACTAACTAGACGACAGTAGTGGGTTTAAAACACAGTGGCTAATATACACTAAAGCGTCTAAAGAGCTTTATTGGTTCGGCTATTTTGTCTAGCGAGCTACCGAGGTGGCTGAATAACTGTTGTTGCTGTTGAAAGAAGCGTTCCGTCCACTAGATTATACGTCACACCAACAGCATTACCTTAAATTCCCAGACCGCCATCTGCTGACTGGAGTGGGTAACGCAGTTGAGTAAAATGTTTATTTTATTTTCTGACAAAAAGTTAAAGTGTAGGAAGCATTCGTTTTTACTCACCAGTGTAACAACACAGTGTGGTTAAAGACCTAGTAAGCTAGTTGTAGTCACGATATGGTTACCTATAAGTACAAACAGTTATGTTTTTGCATTATTACAAATGTATTAACTTATTTCGGGAAATCTTCTAAACTACCCACAATGCACTATTTCCCAACGTCATATGTATTATCAACTCTATGCTACCGAGTTTTTATGCCAGTGTAACGGTGTAATGAAGTTACATAAAAAAAATATGTATTTAACCTTTATTTAAACATGTCACAGTATCTAACGAAGGTGGCGCCCCTCCTCGGTCGGGCGGCGCTCGCCGGCCTATTAGCTGCCACCGATCGTTGTTTCTGTGTCTTTTGGTTTTGTCTGTCTATCCCGCACCTGTTTTGTGTTTGTCATTCGTGGGGGGTTATTTAGTGTGTATTTTCAGTTGGGGTTCTCGTGCGGGATTGTTTATTGTTACTCAGGACAGTTGTGATTGTATCCTGTTAGTATCCATTATTTTGCCGGGCTGTTTTTTTTCAGTGCGCTTATTTTGGGTGTTTTCCCCTGGCGGACTTCGCCACGCGCCCTGTGCCCTACGGCTATTGCATTTTTCTATTATTATTAAAACACAGTTGCTCCGGCCCTCTGTCTCCTGCTCCTGATTCCACATCTCCACTGGTCCTAGACAACCGTGACAAAACAGGCAAGCCAGCTAAGGACAAATTCTTATTTACAATGACGGCCAAACCCTAACCCAGACGATGCTGGGCTACTGTGCGTTGCCCTATGGGACTCCCAATCCCGGCCTGTTATGAAACAGCCTAGTTTTGAACCAGGCTCTGTAGTGACGCCTCTAGCACTGAGATGCAGGGCCTTAGACTGCTGCTCGTGTGTTTACATTACATTCAGTGATAAAGGTGTGGGATTCTGGGTAATCCACAGCAGATTTATGGAGAATTTGGAAATTGAGTGGTCCTGGGATAGAAATGTATAAAGTTGACATTAGATCATCAAATCCACCTTTTACATCATAAATTAGCAATTTATGTTTTAGTAACTTCTGTTGTTGGTTTGGCCTCTCTTTATATGTTATTTGCCGAATCTCAGTTTTCCATGTGGGTTTTATACTAAAGTTCAGTCTTTCAAGTTGGTAGCAAACTGGAAAATGCATCTTCTATAGGAGAGCTATTTATATCCTGATCATTCATCCACACTGCATCTTCTATAGGAGTGCTATTTATATCCTGATCATTCATCCACACTGCATCTTCTATAGGAGTGCTATTTATATCCTGATCATTCATCCACACTGCATCTTCTATGGGAGTGCTATTTATATCCTGATCATTCATCCTCACTGCATCTTCTATAGGAGTGCTATTTATATCCTGATCATTCATCCACACTGCATCTTCTATAGGAGTGCTATTTATATCCTGATCATTCATCCACACTGCATCTTCTATAGGAGTGCTATTTATATCCTGATCATTCATCCACACTGCATCTTCTATAGGAGTGCTATTTATATCCTGATCATTCATCCACACTGCATCTTCTATAGGAGTGCTATTTATATCCTGATCATTCATCCACACTGCATCTTCTATAGGAGTGCTATTTATATCCTGATCATTCATCCACACTGCATCTTCTATAGGAGTGCTATTTATATCCTGATCATTCATCCACACTGCATCTTCTATAGGAGTGCTATTTATATCCTGATCATTCATCCACACTGCATCTTCTATAGGAGTGCTATTTATATCCTGATCATTCATCCACACTGCATCTTCTATAGGAGTGCTATTTATATCCTGATCATTCATCCACACTGCATCTTCTATAGGAGTGCTATTTATATCCTGATCATTCATCCACACTGCATCTTCTATAGGAGTGCTATTTATATCCTGATCATTCATCCACACTGCATCTTCTATAGGAGTGCTATTTATATCCTGATCATTCATCCACACTGCATCTTCTATAGGAGTGCTATTTATATCCTGATCATTCATCCACACTGCATCTTCTATAGGAGTGCTATTTATATCCTGATCATTCATCCACACTGCATCTTCTATAGGAGTGCTATTTATATCCTGATCATTCATCCACACTGCATCTTCTTTAGGAGTGCTATTTATATCCTGATCATTCATCCTCACTGCATCTTCTATAGGAGTGCTATTTATATCCTGATCATTCATCCACACTGCATCTTCTATAGGAGTGCTATTTATATCCTGTCACTACAGATCATTCATCTGGGGCCTCCTTCCATTCTGGTTAGGCCAGTTTGCGCTGTTCTGTGAAGGGAGTAGTACACAGCATTGTACGAGATCTTCAGATTCTTGGCAGTTTCTCGCATGGAATAGCCTTCATTTCTCAGAAATAGAATAGACTAACAAGTTTCAGAAGAAAATGATTTGTTTCTGGCCATTTTGAGCCTGTAATCGAACTTACAAATGCTGATGCTCCAGATACTCAACTAGTCTAAAGAAGGCCAGTTTTATTGCTTCATTAATCAGAACAACAGTTTTCAGCTTTGCTAACATAATTGCAAAAGGGTTTTCTAATGATCAATTAGACTTTTAAAATGATGAACTTGGAGAATATTAAATATAGAATATATTTTGATTTGTTTAACACTTTTGTTGGTTACTACATGATTCCATATGAGTTATTTCATAGTTTTGATGTCTCCACTATTATTCTACAATGTAGACAATAGTTAAAATAAAGAAAAAACATTGAATTTGTAGGTGTGTCCAAACAATTGACCGGTACTGAATATACATTGTGGAGGAGAACTGATCTTAGATCTGTACAAAGGCATAACATCTACAGCAGGAACAACTGTCTGTGTTAAAAAGGCCCAGCTGGATTGAATTTAGCTATTTAAAATGACATATTTGAATGTCAAATGATTTGCTCTGTTTGTCAATACAAGACAGGGTCTGTGGAGGCTTGGCCTATTAGTGGTAGATTTGGGGGAGAATTTGAGTTGGAATAGTGATAGATTTTTGGAGGGACCCTTGTCACTACAGGCAATCAGTGAGCAGCGTCCCTTCCCCCACACCGTAGGCAGTTATGTTACTCACAACACTTCCCCTGCTTTCCTCAACAATGGAAAAGCCCACTGAGCTAAAGCCTTGACATTTTTTACAATTAGGAAATAATATGTAATGTTTTACTCGTACCTCAGCTGGCATTGTGAATGGTTAGGAAATAATATTTCATGTTTTACTCGTACCTCAGCCAACATTGTGAATGGTTAGGAAATAACATGTCATGTTTTACTCGTACCTCAGCCAGCATTGTGAATGGTTAGGAAATAATATTTCATGTTTTACTCGTACCTCAGCCAGCATTGTGAATGGTGAGGAAATAATATGTCATGTTTTTCTCGTACCTCAGCCAGCATTGTGAATTGTTAGGAAATAACATGTCATGTTTTACTCGTACCTCAGCCAGCATTGTGAATGGTTAGGAAATAATATGTCATGTTTTACTCGTACCTCAGCCAGCATTGTGAATTGTTAGGAAATAACATGTCATGTTTTACTCGTACCTCAGCCAGCATTGTGAATGGTTAGGAAATAATATGTCATGTTTTACTCGTACCTCAGCCAGCATTGTGAATTGTTAGGAAATAACATGTCATGTTTTACTCGTACCTCAGCCAGCATTGTGAATGGTTAGGAAATAATATGTCATGTTTTACTCGTACCTCAGCCAGCATTGTGAATGGTTAGGAAATAATATGTCATGTTTTTCTCGTACCTCAGCCAGCATTGTGAATTGTTAGGAAATAACATGTCATGTTTTACTCGTACCTCAGCCAGCATTGTGAATGGTTAGGAAATAATATGTCATGTTTTACTCGTACCTCAGCCAGCATTGTGAATTGTTAGGAAATAACATGTCATGTTTTACTCGTACCTCAGCCAGCATTGTGAATGGTTAGGAAATAATATGTCATGTTTTACTCGTACCTCAGCCAGCATTGTGAATGGTTAGGAAATAATATGTCATGTTTTACTCGTACCTCAGCCAGCATTGTGAATGGTTAGGAAATAATATGTCATGTTTTACTCGTACCTCAGCCAGCATTGTGAATGGTTAGGAAATAATATGTCATGTTTTACTCGTACCTCAGCCAGCATTGTGAATGGTTAGGAAATAATATGTCATGTTTACTCGTACCTCAGCCAGCATTGTGAATGGTTAGGAAATAATATGTCATGTTTTACTCGTACCTCAGCCAGCATTGTGAATGGTTAGGAAATAATATGTCATGTTTTACTCGTACCTCAGCCAGCATTGTGAATGGTTAGGAAATAATATGTCATATTTTACTCGTACCTCAGCCAGCATTGTGAATGGTTAGGAAATAATATGTCATGTTTTACTCGTACCTCAGCCAGCATTGTGAATGGTGTCTGATGCAGTGACATACTAGACCATGGCAGTAAATCTAATACTTAGGTGTTTTTAGTCAGGCATGAAAGGTCTGGGGTGGTTCTGTGGTTATAAGTTACTGACCTTGGAATACATTTCTGGCCATGCTGGCAGGGTCTGAATCAAACCCAATGTCCAGCTGGTACACTGACAGGGTCTGAATCAAACCCAATGTCCGCCTGGCACACTGACAGGGTCTGAATCAAACCCAATGTCCACTTGGTACACTGACAGGGTCTGAATCAAACCCAATGTCCACCTGGTACACTGACAGGGTCTGCATCAAACCCAATGTCCACCTGGTACACTGGCAGGGTCTTAATCAACCCAATGTCCACCAGGCACACTGGCAGGGTCTGAATCAAACCCAATGTCCACCTGGCACACTGGCAGGGTCTGAATCAAACCCAATGTCCACCTGGCACACTGGTAGGGTGTTAATCAAACCAATGTCCACCTGGTACTCTGACAGGGTCTGAATTAAACCCAATGTCCACCTGGTACACTGGCAGGGTCTTAATCAACCCAATGTCCACCTGGTACTCTGACAGGGTCTGAATCAACCCAATGTCCACCTGGTACACTGGCAGGGTCTGAATCAACCCAATGTCCACCTGGTACACTGACAGGGTCTGAATCAACCCAATGTTAAGGGGAGGGAAGATTGGTCAAGAGGGTGATGATTATTGTTGTTCTACTGCCTGATTGTTATGCAACAACACTGTTTACAAAAGCTTTGTTAAATCAGCACAACAGTTTTCAGCTGTACTAACATAATTGCAAAAGGGTTTTCTAATGATCAATTAGCCTTTTAAAATGATAAACTTGGATTAGCTAACACAACGTGGCATTGGAACACAGGAGTGATGGTTGCTGATAATGGGCCTCTGTACGCCTATGTAGATATTCCATAAAAAATCTGCCGTTTTCAGCTACAATAGTCATTTACAACATTAACAATGTCTACACTGTATTTCAGATCAATTTGATGTCATTTTAATGGACAAAAAATTTGACTTTCTTTCAAAAACAAGGACATTTCTAAGTGACCCCAAACATTTGTTACACCATGTAGGAGCATTATAGACCTAGTCTGTTCATTATATACATCTACATGATGTATTGTTACACCATGTAGGAGCAGTATAGACCTAGTCTGTTCATTATATACATCTACATGATGTATTGTTACACCATGTAGGAGCAGTATAGACCTAGTCTGTTCATTATATACATCTACATGGTGTATTGTTACACCATGTAGGAGCAGTATAGACCTAGTCTGTTCATTATATACATCTACATGATGTATTGTTACACCATGTAGGATCAGTATAGACCTAGTCTGTTCATTATATACATCTACATGATGTATTGTTACACCATGTAGGAGCAGTATAGACCTAGTCTGTTCATTATATACATCTACATGATGTATTGTTACACCATGTAGGAGCAGTATAGACCTAGTCTGTTCATTATATACATCTACATGATGTATTGTTACACCATGTAGGAGCAGTATAGACCTACAGTAGCTGGCTACTTATTTATATGTTGTTTGACTGAATGAAACTGCCTTAAATGTGCTGTAGAAAAAAAAATATTCTCACTAATCAATCACCACATTCCTGTCTTTGTATGTCTCAATATAATAGTATTATTTAATTAAATCCATGTAAAATAATCTTAGTCTGAAAATAAAATGTGATCCTCAACTGCGTTTCCCTCCAGTCAGCAGACGGCGATGTGCGTCTTTCAGGCGATGCTGCAGCGTGACGTATAATCTAGTGGACGGTTCTTCATAAACAGCTCGTCAACCACCTCGGTAGCTTGCTAGCCAACATAGCCGAAAGATTCAAGCTATTTATACGCTTTCGGTCTATAGTAGCTACTGTGTTTTAGACACACTTCTGTCGTATCTACTTGTTAACCTATTTAATATTACGTTATTGTTTATTAGTCAGCTATAGTAGCTGGCTGGTTAAGTTAGCATTAGCCTAGTCGCTAATGATAGCTAGCTAGCTAACATCCCCGAAAATGAGCTCCCTAAACTACTCCCCTCCTGTTAAAGAAGAGGAGGTCTGCTGGACGGAGAAAGAAGCTCTGGGGCTGAACATTGTCGTGAAAGAGGAGAAGGAAGAGGAGGATGTTACAGTAAAACAACAAGTAGAGGGTGAGTTTGTTACAGTGAAAGAAGAAGAGAAAGACGTTACAGTGAAAGAAGAGGAAGACGCGTTCAGAGTGAAAGAGGAGGAGGATGTTACAGTTAAACAAGAGGAAGAAGAGGAGGATGTAGTGTTTGGAGTGAAGAAGGAAGGAGAGATTACTGTCACATTGAAAGATGAAGATGAGGAGACAGGAGATCTGAGTAACACCAGTAAGTACCGCCTTCAATTAGTTTTTAACTTTGGATATTCGGAGTTGGCTCGTCAATACCTCTTCAACGGAGGGTCCTGGGATGATGACTGATATGTCTAGAATCAGACGACGTAGAGAACAAGCTACCCCTTGTTTTCTCCGTTCCGTTTCCAAAAAGTGACTTAACATACACTACCTTTCAAAAGGTTGGGGTCACTTAGACATTTCCTTGTTTTTGATAGAAAGCTATTTTTTGTTGTCCATTAAAATAACATCAAATTGATCATAAATACAGTGTAGATATTGTTAATGTTGTAAATGACTATTGTACCTGGAAACAGCTGATTTCTAATGGAATATCTACATAGACGTACAGAGGCCCATTATCAGCAACCATCACTCCTGTGTTCCAATGGCACGTTGTGTTAGCTAATCCAAGTTTATCATTTTAAAAGGCTAATTGATCATTACAAAACCCTTTTGCAATTATGTTAGCACAGCTGAAAACTGTTGTGCTGATTTAAAGAAGCAATAAAACTGGCCTTCTTTAGACTAGTTGAGTATTTGGAGCATCAGCATTTGTGGGTTCGATTACAGGCTGAAAATAGCCAGAAACAAAACTTTCTTCTGGAACTCATCAGTCTATTCTTGTTCTGGGAAATGAAGGCTATTCCATGTGAGAAATTGCCAAGAAACTGTAGATCTCATACAACGCTATGTACTACTCCCTTCACAGAACAGCGCAAACTGGCTCTAACCAGAATAGAAAGAGGAGTGGGAGGCCCTGGTGCACAACTGAGCAAGAGGACAAGTATATTAGTGTCTAGTTTGAGAAACAGACGCCTCACAAGTCCTCAACTAGCAGCTTCATTAAATAGTACCCGCAAAACACCAGTCTCAATGTCAACAGTGAAGAGGCGACTCCAGGATGCTGGCCTTCTAGGCAGAGTTGCAAAGAATAACCATATCTCAGACTGGCCTATAAAAATAAAAGTTGTGTTCCTATATCAGACCACACTAACACCAGTGTTCCTATATCAGACCACACTAACACCAGTGTTCCTAAATCAGACCACACTAGCACCAGTGTTCCTAAATCAGACCACACTAGCACCAGTGTTCCTAAATCAGACCACACTAGCACCAGTGTTCCTAAATCAGACCACACTAGCACCAGTGTTCCTAAATCAGACAACACTAGCACCAGTGTTCGTTGTTGCCTCAGTTTGCCACTTCGGCTTGTTGTTATTTCATTCTGTTATTTTCTTCTTGTCCCATCGGCCATGGTCATAGGAGCTTATATTAATTAATATTAATGAATCTCCTCTGTTGCAAACCAAATGCTAGGCTAGAATCATGGGGTAATAATGTCTAGATAATTCTTTCTAGTGGACATTAGTTTATAAATTGCCTGGCAGGGCTGTGGGACAGTGGAGATTAGTTTATGAATTGCCTGGCTGGGCTGTGGGACAGTGGTGATTAGTTTATAAATTGCCTGGTTGAGCTGTGGGACAGTGGATGTGTAGGAATGATTCAAATAGAACTGTTAACAGCCATTACCCGGGTAGTATTGTGAATAACTAACAGCTATTAACCAATCAGCATCCAGGATCCAAATGTTGTGTTATAATGAAATATCTAGTCTGAATTAAACCTCAATAGGAAGACTGTTTTATCATATGGTTTCATTCAGGTCTCTGTTTAACTAAATACTTTGTTTGTCTTTGGCAGGAGAGAGACTAGACTTTCCCTTTGACAGACGGAAGAGTCCTTCAGGGGAACCAGACCCAGAGACTCCCAAACCAGTGACACGACATCACTGCTCCCTGTGTGGAAGGAGTTTTACCAAGTTAGGGAACCTAAAAGAGCATGAGAAAAAACACACAGGAGAAAAGCCTTTCCAATGCTCCCAGTGTGGAAAGAGATTTTCACGAACTCATGAACTAATATTACATGAAAGGACACACACAGGGGAAAAACCACACTATTGCTCCCAGTGTGGAAAGAGTTTTGCGCAGTTAGGGAACCTAAAAAAACACAAGAGAGTACACTCTGGAGAGAAGCCTTACCCCTGTTCCCATTGTGGAAAATATTTTAGGCTGTCAGAACACTTAAAATCACATGAGAGGACACACACAGGGGAAAAAACACACACTTGCTCCCAGTGTGGAAAGAGTTTTTCCCATTTAGGGAACCTAAAAAAACATAAGAGAATACACACTGGAGAGAAACCTTACCCCTGTTCCCATTGTGGAAAGAATTTTAGGTTATTACAAAACTTAAAATCACATGAGAGGACACACACAGGGGAAAAACCACACAATTGCATCCAGTGTGGAAAGAGTTTTTCCCATTTAGGGAACCTGAACAAACATAAGAAAATACACTCTGGAGAGAAGCCTTACCCCTGTTCTCGTTGTGGAAAGAATTTTACATTGTCAGAAAGCTTAAAATCACATGAGAGGACACACACAGGGGAAAAACCACACAATTGCTCCCAGTGTGGAAAGAGTTTTTCCCATTCAGCGACCCTGAATCAACATAAGAGAATACACTCTCGAGAGAAGCCTTACCGCTGTTCCCAATGTGGAAAGAATTTTGCATTGTCAGATAACCTGAAGGAGCATGAGAAGACACACACAGGAGAAAAGCCTTACCAATGCTCCCAGTGTGGAAAGACATTTTCAAGAACACCGGACCTTAAGAAGCATGAACGGACACACACAGGAGAAAATCCTTACCACTGCTCCCAGTGTGGAAAGAGTTTTACTGACTTAGATAGCCTGAACATACATAAGATAATACACTCTAAAGAGAAACCGTACCATTGTTACCAGTGTGGAAAGAGTTTTACTAAGCTAGGGAACCTGAAAAGGCATGTGGACATACACACACAGGGGAGGATAAGCTCCCAGTTTGGAAAGAGTTTTAGTTAGGGAACCTAATTGTGGAAAGACATTTTCCCCGGACAGAGGACCTGAAATCACGTGACAGAATAGACAGGCTGTGTTCTGACTTATGTTTGACTGTTGTTTTATGGCACATTAAATCATATTGTTTATATGAAATTTAACTCAAAAATAGGCCTCTACTTTTGTTTTAGTTTTTAACTCTGGAGACATGATCATGTCTAAAATGTGATTCGTTGAATACAAGTATGAACCCTTATTATTCCGCAGTGTGCTGATTGTAAAAATGATTTGATTAATGCAACATTATCTGAATAAAACTCTATATAACTATGTTAGTCACTAGTGGACATTCATTATATACATCTACATCTATGTACTTATAGAAACTAGTTATTCTGAATGGATGGCTGGAAGGTACATAACACAACGTATCAGGAGGGGTCTTCTGATTGGGTGAATGGATGTCAGGACAGGTCTTCTGATTGGGTGAATGGATGTCAGGAGAGGTCTTTTGATTGGGTGAATGGATGTCAGGACAAGTCTTCTGATTGGGTGAATGGATGTCAGGACAAGTCTTCTGATTGGGTGAATGGATGTCAGGAGAGGTCTTCTGATTGGGTGAATGGATGTCAGGAGAGGTCTTCTGATTGGGTGAATGGATGTCAGGACAGGTCTTCTGATTGGGTGAATGGATGTCAGGACAGGTCTGGATGGTAGATAACACAACATGTCAGTCAGAACATGACTAGAGGCCTTCTGATTGGGTGAATGGATGGCTGGATGGTAGATAACACAACGTATCAGTCAGAACATCACTAGAGGTCTTCTGATTGGGTGAATGGATGGCTGGATGGTAGATAACACAACATGTCAGTCAGAACATCACTAGAGGTCTTCTGATTGGGTGAATGGATGGCTGGATGGTAGATAACACAACATGTCAGTCAGAACATCACTAGAGGTCTCCTGATTGGGTGAATGGATGGCTGGATGGTAGATAACACAACGTATCAGTCAGAACATCAGGAGAGGTCTTCTGATTGGGTGAATGGATGGCTGGATGGTAGATAACACAACGTATCAGTCAGAACATCACTAGAGGTCTTCTGATTGGGTGAATGGATGGCTGGATGATAGATAACACAACATGTCAGTCAGAACATCAGGAGAGGTCTTCTGATTGGGTGAATGGATGGCTGGATGGTAGATAGCACAACGTATCAGTCAGAACATCAGGAGAGGTCTTCTGATTGGGTGAATGGATGGCTGGATGGTAGATAACACAACGTATCAGTCAGAACATCACTAGAGGTCTTCTGATTGGGTGAATGGATGGCTGGATGGTAGATAACACAACGTATCAGTCAGAACATCACTAGAGGTCTTCTGATTGGGTGAATGGATGGCTGGATGGTAGATAACACAACGTATCAGTCAGAACATCAGGAGAGGTCTTGTGAATGGATGGCTGGATGGTAGATAACACAACGTATCAGTCAGAACATCACTAGAGGTCTTCTGATTGGGTGAATGGATGGCTGGATGGTAGATAACACAACATGTCAGTCAGAACATCACTAGAGGTCTTCTGATTGGGTGAATGGATGGCTGGATGGTAGATGACACAACATATCAGTCAGAACATCACTAGAGGTCTCCTGATTGGGTGAATGGATGGCTGGATGGTAGATAACACAACATGTCAGTCAGAACATCACTAGAGGTCTTCTGATTGGGTGAATGGATGGCTGGATGGTAGATAACACAACGTATCAGTCAGAACATCAGGAGAGGTCTTCTGATTGGGTGAATGGATGGCTGGATGGTAGATAACACAACGTATCAGTCAGAACATCAGGAGAGGTCTTCTGATTGGGTGAATGGATGGCTGGATGGTAGATAACACAACGTATCAGTCAGAACATCACTAGAGGTCTTCTGATTGGGTGAATGGATGGCTGGATGGTAGATAACACAACATGTCAGTCAGAACATCAGGAGAGGTCTTCTGATTGGGTGAATGGATGGCTGGATGGTAGATAACACAACATGTCAGTCAGAACATCACTAAAGGTCTTCTGATTGGGTGAATGGATGGCTGGATGGTAGATGACACAACATGTCAGTCAGAACATCACTAGAGGTCTTCTGATTGGGTGAATGGATGGCTGGATGGTAGATAGCACAACATATCAGTCAGAACATCAGGAGAGGTCTCCTGATTGGGTGAATGGATGGCTGGATGGTAGATAACACAACATGTCAGTCAGAACATCACTAGAGGTCTCCTGATTGGGTGAATGGATGGCTGGATGGTAGATGACACAACATGTCAGTCAGAACATCACTAGAGGTCTTCTGATTGGGTGAATGGATGGCTGGATGGTAGATAACACAACATGTCAGTCAGAACATCACTAGAGGTCTTCTGATTGGGTGAATGGATGGCTGGATGGTAGATAACACAACATGTCAGTCAGAACATCAGGAGAGGTCTTCTGATTGGGTGAATGGATGGCTGGATGGTAGATGACACAACGTATCAGTCAGAACATCAGGAGAGGTCTTCTGATTGGGTGAATGGATGGCTGGATGGTAGATAACACAACGTATCAGTCAGAACATCAGGAGAGGTCTTCTGATTGGGTGAATGGATGGCTGGATGGTAGATAACACAACATGTCAGTCAGAACATCACTAGAGGTCTTCTGATTGGGTGAATGGATGGCTGGATGGTAGATAACACAACATGTCAGTCAGAACATCACTAGAGGTCTTCTGATTGGGTGAATGGATGGCTGGATGGTAGATAACACAACGTATCAGTCAGAACATCACTAGAGGTCTTCTGATTGGGTGAATGGATGGCTGGATGGTAGATAACACAACATGTCAGTCAGAACATCACTAGAGGTCTTCTGATTGGGTGAATGGATGGCTGGATGGTAGATAACACAACGTATCAGTCAGAACATCACTAGAGGTCTTCTGATTGGAGGGTTTTGAGAGCCTTTAACCTTTTTATTTAAATTAGTTTGCTTCTTTAGTCTTTTTAGTTTTCAATAGGCTTTGGCTATTACAGCGAACACCTGGTAAAGAGGAGGTTACCATCTCTGATCCACCTCAGTAGTACTGTAGTGTCCATCTTTCTGGTAAAGAGGAGGTTACCATCTCTGATCCACCTCAGTAGTACTGTAGTGTCCATCTTTCTGGTAAAGAGGAGGTTACCATCTCTGATCACCTCAGTAGTACTGTAGTGTCCACCTATCTGGTAAAGAGGAGGTTACCATCTCTGATCCACCTCAGTAGTGCTGTAGTGTCCATCTATCTGGTAAAGAGGAGGTTACCATCTCTGATCCACCTCAGTAGTACTGTAGTGTCCATCTTTCTGGTAAAGAGGAGGTTACCATCTCTGATCACCTCAGTAGTACTGTAGTGTCCACCTATCTGGTAAAGAGGAGGTTACCATCTCTGATCTCCTCAGTAGTACTGTAGTGTCCATCTTTCTGGTAAAGAGGAGGTTACCATCTCTGATCACCTCAGTAGTACTGTAGTGTCCACCTATCTGGTAAAGAGGAGGTTACCATCTCTGATCCACCTCAGTAGTACTGTAGTGTCCATCTTTCTGGTAAAGAGGAGGTTACCATCTCTGATCACCTCAGTAGTACTGTAGTGTCCATCTTTCTGGTAAAGAGGAGGTTACCATCTCTGATCACCTCAGTAGTACTGTAGTGTTCATCTTTCTGGTAAAGAGGAGGTTACCATCTCTGATCACCTCAGTAGTACTGTAGTGTCCATCTTTCTGGTAAAGAGGAGGTTACCATCTCTGATCACCTCAGTAGTACTGTAGTGTCCATCTATCTGGTAAAGAGGAGGTTACCATCTCTGATCACCTCAGTAGTACTGTAGTGTCCATCTTTCTGGTAAAGAGGAGGTTACCATCTCTGATCCACCTCAGTAGTACTGTAGTGTCCATCTTTCTGGTAAAGAGGAGGTTACCATCTCTGATCACCTCAGTAGTACTGTAGTGTCCACCTATCTGGTAAAGAGGAGGTTACCATCTCTGATCACCTCAGTAGTACTGTAGTGTCCACCTATCTGGTAAAGAGGAGGTTACCATCTCTGATCCACCTCAGTAGTACTGTAGTGTCCATCTTTCTGGTAAAGAGGAGGTTACCATCTCTGATCACCTCAGTAGTACTGTAGTGTCCATCTTTCTGGTAAAGAGGAGGTTACCATCTCTGATCACCTCAGTAGTACTGTAGTGTCCACCTATCTGGTAAAGAGGAGGTGGGGTTTGCACATTGTAGTCCATTCCATTTGTCCTTAAGTGAAATCGCCACCCATCCGGGGCACCTGGCCATGCCAAACAAACTAGCCCAATATTTCTGCCTCATGGACATAGCAGGTTAGGAGAATTAATGTAGCAGTTTAGGAGACTGAGGTTAAGGTTAGGAAAGGGGTTAGCTAAATTGCTCTCTTAACCTGCTATGAAAAGTCACTTCCGGTCGCAACTGTACTCCCATCTAGTCACAACCGAGAATCAGGAACTGACTTCCTGAAACAAATACCAAAAGAGAGTTTTGGGGTGGAGTTTTCCTTTAACTATCCTACCACTGTGGTTCGTCTGTGAGCTGATCAACCAATAGTTTGAGCTGCCTGACCCCTGTGATATTCTGTTCACTAGGAGAGTCAGTATGTATATAGACTACTGCTGCTATGACCCTGTGATATTATGTTCACTAGGAGAGTCAGCGTGTATATAGACTACTGCTGCTATGACCCTGTGATATTCTGTTCACTAGAAGAGTCAGTATGTATATAGACTACTGCTGCTATGACCCTGTGATATTCTGCTCACTAGGAGAGTCAGTATGTATATAGACTACTGCTGCTATGACCCTGTGATATTCTGTTCACTAGGAGAGTCAGTATGTATATAGACTACTGCTGCTATGACCCTGTGATATTCTGTTCACTAGGAGAGTCAGTATGTATATAGACTACTGCTGCTATGACCCTGTGATATTCTGCTCACTAGGAGAGTCAGTATGTATATAGACTAATGCTGCTATGACCCTGTGATATTCTGTTCACTAGGAGAGTCAGTATGTATATAGACTACTGCTGCTATGACCCTGTGATATTCTGTTCACTAGGAGAGTCAGTATGTATATAGACTACTGCTGCTATGACCCTGTGATATTCTGTTCACTAGGAGAGTCAGTATGTATATAGACTACTGCTGCTATGACCCTGTGATATTCTGTTCACTAGGAGAGTCAGTATGTATATAGACTACTGCTGCTATGACCCTGTGATATTATGTTCACTAGGAGAGTCAGTATGTATATAGACTACTGCTGCTATGACACTGTGATATTCTGTTCACTAGGAGAGTCAGTATGTACATAGACTACTGCTGCTATGACCCTGTGATATTCTGTTCACTAGGAGAGTCAGTATGTATATAGACTACTGCTGCTATGACCCTGTGATATTATGTTCACTAGGAGAGTCAGTATGTATATAGACTAGTGCTGCTATGACACTGTGATATTCTGTTCACTAGGAGAGTCAGTATGTATATAGACTACTGCTGCTATGACCCTGTGATATTCTGTTCACTAGGAGAGTCAGTATGTATATAGACTACTGCTGCTATGACCCTGTGATATTCTGTTCACTAGGAGAGTCAGTATGTATATAGACTACTGCTGCTATGACCCTGTGATATTCTGTTCACTAGGAGAGTCAGTATGTATATAGACTACTGCTGCTATGACCCTGTGATATTCTGTTCACTAGGAGAGTCAGTGTGTATATAGACTACTGCTGCTATGACCCTGTGATATTCTGTTCACTAGGAGAGTCAGCGTGTATATAGACTACTGCTGCTATGACCCTGTGATATTCTGTTCACTAGGAGAGTCAGTGTGTATATAGACTACTGCTGCTATGACCCTGTGATATTCTGTTCACTAGGAGAGTCAGTATGTATATAGACTACTGCTGCTATGACCCTGTGATATTCTGTTCACTAGGAGAGTCAGCGTGTATATAGACTACTGCTGCTATGACCCTGTGATATTCTGTTCACTAGGAGAGACAGCGTGTATATAGACTACTGCTGCTATGACCCTGTGATATTCTGTTCACTAGGAGAGTCAGTATGTATATAGACTACTGCTGCTATGACCCTGTGATATTCTGTTCACTAGGAGAGTCAGTGTGTATATAGACTACTGCTGCTATGACCCAGTTTATTCCTCCTCTCCATCAGGCCTTTTGTTTTGTCTCCGGAGTCCGGAGACTCTGCTTAGCATTTTGGAGATGATTTACTTTTTGTCTAACAAGGGGAACCCCGTACCCCCGTGAAACCCCTTAATTCAAGGATGTAGAACTTGTGTTCAGTGCCTTTTTGTATGCAGTCTGTTGATATACCAGGGCCTGGGGATGCAGTTAGGTTTGTATGAGGATAATTCAACCAGTGTGCGACCAGTGGGTTTCTTTAAATGAATGAATATGAAACTACCTTAAATACAGATGTGAAGGACAGTATGTTTTAAATTCTCACTTAAAATATGCACTGCTCTATTTGAACGTCTCAATATAATATTATTATTTAATGAAAGGAATGAAAATACATTTGTCTGCAAATGAAAATTAAAAAAAACGTATCATAACTGCGTTTCCCTCCAGTCAGCAGACGGCGATGTGCGTGTTTCAGGTGGCGCTGCCAGCGTGACGTATAATCTAGTGGACGGAACGGATCAACAACAACGAGTCAGCCACCTTGGTAGCCAACAGCCGAAACATTTAGACTTTTTCTGTGCATATTTGTCTCTGTATTTTAAATATACTTCTGACGTCTAGTTAATTGCCCCCATTTAAATGTTATAGGTACATTGTTAGTCAACTAGCTGGCTTGATAAGTTAGCCTAGCACTAAACTAGTCGCTCATGCTAACTAGCTAGCTAACATCCCCGACCATGAGCTCACTGATGTATTCCTCGCCTGCTAAAGAAGAGGTCTGTTGGACGGAGAAAGAAGCTCTGGGGCTGAACATTGTCGTGAAAGAGGAGAAGGAAGAGGAGGATGTCACAGTAAAACAAGAAGTAGAGGGTGAGGCTGTTACAGTGAAAGAAGAAGAGAAAGACGTTTCAGTGAAAGAAGAGGAAGACGCGTTCAGAGTGAAAGAGGAGGAGGATGCAGTTCTTGGAGTGAAAGAGGAGGAGAAAGAAGGAGAAAGAAGGAGAGATAACGGTCATATTGACAGAGGAGTCAGGAGATCTGATTACCACCAGTAAGTACTGTCTTAAAAACGGACTGTAACTGTCCAAAGGTTTTGAACGAATGTGTTGTTTTAAAGCAGCATGCTACTGAAATTCTATACTTGAAAATGTTGTTCTGTACTATAGAAATTCATGTTATAATATAATGTTAAAGCTACATTTTAAAATGGGAGATTAAAGCCTTGAATGCTGATTGGCTGACAGCTGTGGTATATCAGGCCATATACCATGGGTATGTCATGTATTTTTACTGTTCTGATTACGTTGGTAACCAGTTTATAATTGCAATAAGCCACCTCGGGTTTGTGATATATGGCCAATATACCATGGCTAAGTTCTGTATCCGGGCACTCTGTGTTGAGTCTTGCGTAAAGAACAGTCTTTAACCATGCTATATTGGCCATATACCACACTTCCTTGGGTCTTATTGCTTAACCCTGACATGTGTATACCATCACAGTCCCCCCCACCACAAAATCACAACTTAATTGTCTCACAGAATGGCAAACATGTTATAAATTAAATTTTTGACGTGTGTCCATTGTAGGCCTTGCGTAGAGTGTGTATACCCGCAAAAAGCAGATTTCTAAATAATGTTGGAGAAATACATAAAATAAGTGTCACGTCCTGACCATAGTAACTGGTTATTTTCTATGGTAGAGTAGGTCAGGGCGTGACAGGGGGTGTTTTGTGTTTTTCTATGTTTTCTATTGCTATGTGTTAGTTCTAGGTTTTCTATTTCTATGTTGTTGTTTTTGGGTTGATCTCCAATTGGAGGCAGCTGGTCCTCGTTGCCTCTGATTGGAGATCATATTTAAGTAGGGGTTTTTCTTCCTGGGTTTTTGTGGGCAGTTGCATTCTGTTTAGTCTCTGTACCTGACAGAACTGTAAGTTGATCATTTCCTTTTGTTATTTTGTCATTAGTGTTTTGAGTAAATAAATATAATAATGAACACTCAACACGCTGCGTTTTGGTCCCCTCTATACGACGCCCGTTACAATAAGAAGCATTATTGAAATGAAATGGACACGTGTTATGGGGAGACTGAACATATTAGCAAAAGGACAAGCATTTGGGGAGACTGAACATATTAGCAAAAGGACAAGCGTTTTGGGGAGACTGAACATAATAGCAAAAGGACAGTTTGTAAGTCTTCAAAATAACAATTTTGAAGGAAAGGTGTGGCTAAACAAAAATATATAATTTAGAGAAGATAGTAATGTCCATTATTACTTTAGAGATGAAGTGGGACACCAACAGAACGTTATTAACAATGGATCAACTGCAGCCTTTAACACTGACTGGAATAGTAATATATATTATTATAGAGCTCTGATCAACCTATAAACATGACATTATCTATTATTATAGAGCTCTGATCAGCCTATAAACATGATCTATTATTATAGAGCTCTGCTCAGCCTATAAACATGACATTATCTATTATTATAGAGCTCTGATCAGCCTGTAAACATGACATTATCTATTATTATAGAGCTCTGCTCAGCCTATTAACATGATCTATTATTATAGAGCTCTGCTCAGCCTATAAACATGACATTATGTATTGTTAAAGAGCTCTCATGAGAGCATGATCATAATACTGTAGTCTTCTGTCTTTATTATAGAGCTCTGATGTAATCAAACCTATTGTTTTGATGGATTTCTTCTCATTAATCTCTTAACAGATTAATGGTAAAAAAAACACTACTCAGACAACAACAAGGGAACAGAGTGTCCCATGGGATGCGCTGTAATAAGCATTCAAAGTCTAAGGCCTTTTCTCAATTAGAGTTGCTCACCTCCTCCATCCTTTCTGGCCTTCTCTTGAAAAAGGTCAAAGGTAATCGAAGAGAGGCAAACTTGATGAAAATGTGCTTGTATAAAATGAGACTCTCCTCTAATCTCGCTTCGGAAAATTACGTTTCCACGGTGGAATCCCAAAATAAATGCATAGTGATAAAAATAAATGCTAGTTGGATCAATCTACTATTATATATACTATACTACTATATTCCTACTAGTATATATACTATACTACTATATTCCTACAGTTATATATATACTATACTACTATATTCCTACTATTATATATACTATACTACTATTATATATACTATACTACTATTATATATACTATACTACTATATTCCTACTAGTATATATACTATACTACTATATTCCTACAGTTATATATATACTATACTACTATATTCCTACTATTATATATACTATACTACTATTATATATACTATACTATACTATATTCCTACTATTGTATATACTATACTACTATATTCCTACTATTATATATACTATACTACTATATTCCTACTATTATATATACTATACTATACTACTATATTCCTACTGTTATATATACTATACTACTATATTCCTACTGTTATATATACTATACTACTATATTCCTACTATTATATATACTATACTACTATATTCCTACTATTATATATACTATACTACTATATTCCTACTATTATATATACTATACTACTATATTCCTACTATTATATATACTATACTACTATATTCCTACTGTTATATATACTATACTATACTACTATATTCCTACTATTATATATACTATACTATACTACTATATTCATACTATTATCTATACTATACTACTATATTCCTACTATTATATATACTATACTACTATATTCCTACTATTATATATACTATACTACTATATTGTTACTGTTATATATACTATACTACTATATTCCTACTGTTATATAGACTATACTACTATATTCCTACTATTATATATACTATACTACTATATTCCTACTATTATATATAGTATACTATACTACTATATTCCGACTGTTATATATACTATACTATACTACTATATTCCTACTATTATATATACTATACTACTATATTCTTACTATTATCTATACTATACTACTATATTCCTACTATTATATATACTATACTACTATATTCCTACTATTATATATACTATACTATACTACTATTATATATACTATACTATCCTACTATATTCCTACTATTATATATACTATACTATGCTTTCCTACTATATTCCTACTATTATATATACTATACTACTATATTCCTACTGTTTTATATACTATACTATATTCCTACTATTATATATACTATACTATACTACTATTATATATACTATACTATCCTACTATATTCCTACTATTATATATATTATACTACTATATTCCTACTATTATATATACTATACTATGCTATCCTACTATATTCCTACTATTATATATATTATACTACTATATTCCTACTATTATATATACTATACTATACTATCCTACTATATTCCTACTATTATATATATTGTACTACTATATTCCTACTATTATATATATTATACTACTATATTCCTGCTATTATATATACTATACTATGCTATCCTACTATATTCCTACTATTATATATACTATACTACTATATTTCTACTATTATATAACCTATACTACTATATTCCTACTTTATATATACTATACTACTATATTCCTACTTTATATATACTATACTATACTACTATATTCCTACTATTATATAACCTATACTACTATATTCCTACTTTATATATACTATACTACTATATTCCTACTTTATATATACTATACTACTATATTCCTACTATTATATAACCTATACTACTATATTCCTACTTTATATATACTATACTATACTACTATTATATATACTATACTACTATATTTCTACTATTATATAACCTATACAACTATATTCCTACTTTATATATACTATACTATAGTCCTACTATTATATATATTATACTACTATATTCCTACTATTATATATATTATACTACTATATTCCTGCTATTATATATACTATACTATGCTATCCTACTATATTCCTACTATTATATAACCTATACTACTATATTTCTACTATTATATAACCTATACTACTATATTCCTACTTTATATATACTATACTACTATTATATATACTATACTACTATATTTCTACTATTATATAACCTATACTACTATATTCCTACTTTATATATACTATACTATAGTCCTACTATTCGGTGCCTTTTGGACCTCATCACTTTTGGAAGAAAGTGGTCCTCATGAGAGCCAGTTTTCATCATAGCGCTTGATGGTTTTTGCAACTGCACTTGAAGAAACATTCAAAGTTCTTGACATTTTCTGCATTAACTGACCTTCATGTCTTATTTGAGCTGTTCTTTCCATAATAATGACTTAGCCCTATTTGGTAAAAGACCATCTTCTGTATACCACCCCTACCTTTTCACAACACAACTGATTGGCTCAAATGCATAAAGAAGGAAAGAAATTCCACAAATTAACTTTTGACAAGGCACACCTGTTAATTTAAATGTATTCCAGGTGACTACCTCATGAAGCTGGTTGAGAGAATGCCAAGAGTGTGCAAAGCTGTCATCAAGGCAAAGGGTGGCTACTTTGAAGAATATCAAATATAACATATTTTGATTTGTTTAACCCTTTTTTAGTTACAACATGATTCCATATGTTATTTCATAGTTTTGATGTCTTCAATATTATTCTACAATGTAGAAAGTAGTCAAAATAAAGAAAAACCCTTGAAAAACCCTTTTGACTGGTACTGAATATATACTGAATATATACTGCTCAAAAAAATAAAGGGAACACTTAAACAACACAATGTAACTCCAAGTCAATCACACTTCTGTGAAATCAAACTGTCCACTTAGGAAGCAACACTGATTGACAATAAATTTCACATGCTGTTGTGCAAATGGAATAGACAACAGGTGGAAATTATAGGCAATTAGCAAGACACCCCCAATAAAGGAGTGGTTCTGCAGGTGGTAAGCACAGACCACTTCTCAGTTCCTATGCTTCCTGGCTGATGTTTTGGTCACTTTTGAATGCTGGCGGTGCTTTCACTCTAGTGGAAGCATGAGACAGAGTCTACAACACACACAAGTGGCTCAGGTAGTGCAGCTCATCCAGGATGGCACATCAATGCGTGCTGTGGCAAGAAGGTTTGCTGTGTCTGTCAGCGTAGTGTCCAGAGCATGGAGGCTCTACCAGGAGACAGGCCAGTACATCAGGAGATGTGGAGGAGGCCGTAGGAGGGCAACAACCCAGCAGCAGGACCGCTACCTCCGCCTTTGTGCAAGGAGGAGCAGGAGGAGCACTGCCAGAGCCCTGCAAAATGACCTCCAGCAGGCCACAAATGTGCATGTGTCTGCTCAAACGGTCAGAAACAGACTCCATGAGGGTGGTATGAGGGCCCGACGTCCACAGGTGGGGGTTGTGCTTACATCCCAACACCGTGCAGGACATTTGGCATTTGCCAGAGAACACCAAGATTGGCAAATTCGCCACTGGCGCCTTGTGCTCTTCACAGATGAAAGCAGGTTCACACTGAGCACGTGACAGACGTGACAGAGTCTGGAGACGCCGTGGAGAACGTTCTGCTGCCTGCAACATCCTCCAGCATGACCGGTTTGGCGGTGGGTCAGTCATGGTGTGGGGTGGCATTTCTTTGGGGGGCCGCACAGCCCTCCATGTGCTCGCCAGAGGTAGCCTGACTGCCATTAGTTACCGAGATGAGATCCTCAGACCCCTTGTGAGACCATATGCTGGTGCGGTTGGCCCTGGGTTCCTCCTAATGCAAGACAATGCTAGACCTCACGTGGCTGGAGTGTGTCAGCAGTTCCTGCAAGAGGAAGACATTGATGCTATGGACTGGCTCGCCCATTCCCCAGACCTGAATCCAATTGAGCACATCTGGGACATCATGTCTCGCTCCATCCACCAACGCCACGTTGCACCACAGACTGTCCAGGAGTTGGCGGATGCTTTAGTCCAGGTGTTGTAGGGAGGTCATACAGGCACGTGGAGGCCACACACACTACTGAGCCTCATTTTGACTTGTTTTAAGGACATTACATCAAAGTTGGATCAGCCTGTAGTGTGGTTTTCCACTTTAATTTTGAGTGTGACTCCAAATCCAGACCTCCATGGTTTGATGAATTGGATTTCCATTGATTATTTTTGTGTGATTTTGTTGTCAGCACATTCAACTATGTAAAGAAAAAAGTATTTAATAAGATTATTTCATTTATTCAGATCTAGGATGTGTTATTTTAGTGTTCCCTTTATTTTGTTGAGCAGTGTATTTTCATTGTGAGAAAAAAGCTATTGGTTTTCTACCCAAAGTTGGAAAGAAATTGTTGTGAGCCATTTAATAAACACAGCAAAATTGATTTAAAAAAACCGTGTGGCAATAGCAGGAACAGCGGCATCTAGTGGGGAAAACGGGGTACTTTCACACTTATTTATGGGGCAAAATGCAAGCGACTTATAAATGATCTGAACAGGAGAAAAAACACCACCAAATTCACTGTGACTACATTGTATTAATTATATATTATATAATAATAATAATGAATAAATAACACTCCTAGCCACAGCTACAACTTGTCAAACATAGAGAAGGGAGACTGTATACTGGCCATTGGCTTTTACTTTACTCAATGGAGTGGGTAAAGGAGGAGTTAACTGGTGGTTGAACTCATTTCTTTACAACAGAAAATAGAATTCTGGGGTATCTGGATATCATAAGGTGAATGCACCAATTTGTAAGTCGCTTTGGATAAGAGCGTCTGCTAAATGACGTAAATGTAAAAATCATCTGTACATCTATCACTCCAGTGTTAATTTGTTAAATTGTAATTACTTCTCTACTATGGCCTATTTATTGCCTTACCTCCTCATGCCATTTGCACACACTGTATATAGATTTTTCTATTGTGTTATTGACTGTACGTTTGTTTATCCCACGTGTAACTCTGTGTTGTTGTTTTTGTTGCACTGCTTTGCTTTATCTTGGCCAGGTCGCAGTTGAAAATGAGAACTTGTTCTCAACTATCTGGTAAAATAAATAAAAATGAAATTAAAGAAATCTTAACTTTATTGACAAATTGTGTGCGCATCGCCCTCGTGCCGCAATTTGATTAAACACAGAAAGGGGCCTATATTGGAGACCAAAAGTCATCTGGCACACTGCTTAGAGTTTCGGCATCACCTTTTACCTCAAATAAACATTGGATTTCTGTTGTTGTGGGCCTTTAACCATCTGTCTGACTTTGTCATTAACACAGGAGAGAGACGGGACTATCGTGGATCCTCTGGTTTTGTTCGATCTGACCAGCTAACATTACACCAGAGAACACACACAGGAGAGAAATCTTATATCTGTGTTCAATGTGGGAAGAGTTTTGTTCGTTCTGGCCAGCTGACAATACACCAGAGAACACACACAGGAGAGAAACCTTATAGCTGTGGTCAATGTGGGAAGAGTTTTGGTCAATCTGGAGATCTGACAGTGCATCAGAGAAGACACACAGGAGAGAAACCTTATAGCTGTGGTCAATGTGGGAAGAGTTATTGTCAATCTGGAGATCTGACAGTGCACCAGAGAACACACACAGGAGAGAAACCCTTTATCTGTGCTCAATGTGGGAAGAGTTTTGTTCGATCTGGCCAGCTGACAAAACACCAGAGAACACACACAGGAGAGAAACCTTATAGCTGTGGTCAATGTGGGAAGAGTTTTGCTGCATCTAGCACACTGACTGTACACCAGAGAACACACACAGGAGAGAAACCTTATATCTGTGATCAATGTGGGAAGAGTTTTGTTCGATCTGACAAGCTAACATTACACCAGAGAACACACACAGGAGAGAAATATTATAGCTGTGATCAATGTGGGAAGACTTTTATTCGATCTGGCCAGCTGACAAGACACCAGAGAACACACACATGAGAGAAACCTCATAGCTGTGACCAGAGATAATCTGATAAAAGATCTCTGGTTAAATATCAGAAAATACATAAAGGAGCTGTTTCATGATATCAATGAGTTAATGTCACAATGTAGAATGTTTTAACATTGTACTAGGAGTATTTTAATAATGTCACAATGTAGAATGTTTGCTCCCTGTTCTATTGATTTCAACATGATATGGATATTAGCCTCAGGGGGAAAATCCAGGCTCTGAATTGAAAGAGTTACTATTTATGTGATTTAACAAAAAGTGATTAACTCAATAAGAGCTGTGTTACACTTACCATGCAACACTTCAAAATGTAGCTAGCTGTTTCCTACAAATTGTCCTCTAACCAGTGATGTACACATTATTCCCAGATTCCGTGTGGTTTTTGAGCTGTTAGTTTTAACAGGATGTGCAACCTCATCTCCCTCCTCTCGCTCAAATGATTTTAGCATGATATTGATGAGTGATGACAAATAAGTGTTCCTTTGTTCAGCGACCCCTAAATTTAAATGCATCACTCCGAAATGTAGCTGACTGTCTTCTGCAGGTTGTCCTCTAACCAGTGAGGTAACAGATATCTCCCATTTCCATGTGTTTTTTAGTTGTGTTAGTTTCAACATCACGTACAACCTGATTTCCCCCCTAATCGATATCAGTGATTTATTGCTACTTGTCAAAACAGCAGCGTTTCTGGTGCTTGTGCAGTTTATAAAGTGCTTGTTTTAAAAACTCCAAGTAATATGATTATTGTGGAAGAGGAGAATGTAGAGAGGAGGGAGTGAAAGGATGCCAGGTCCGCAGGGAGGCGAGTTTTCCTCCATTTCCGCTCGGCTGCCCGGAGCCCTGGTAACACCTCCTATGGTAACACCTCCTATGGTAACACCACCTATGGTAACACCAGCTATGGTAACACACAGGGTAGGGCAGTGTGAGCAGGACCAGCGGTGTCGTTTGACTTAGCAAACGATGATCGGATATCGTCAACCTTCTTTTCAAAATGGTTGACGAAGTCATCCGCAGAGAGGGAGGGGGGGGGGGAGGGGGAGGAGGATTCAGGAGGGAGGAGAAGGTAGCAAAGAGCTTCCTAGGGTTAGAGGCAGATGCTTGGAATTTAGAGTGGTAGAAGGTGGCTTTAGCAGCAGAGACAGAAGAGGAGAATGTAGAGAGGAGGGAGTGAAAGGATGCCAGGTCCGCAGGGAGGCGAATTTTCCTCCATTTCCGCTCGGCTGCCCGGAGCCCTGGTAACACCTCCTATGGTAACACCTCCTATGGTAACACCACCTATGGTAACACCAGCTATGGTAACACCTCATATGGCTATGGTAACACCACCTATGGTAACACCAGCTATGGTAACACCTCATATGGTAACATCTCCTATGGTAACACCACCTATGGTAACACCTCCTATGGTAACACCTCCTATGGTAACACCTCCTATGGTAACACCTCCTATGGTAACACCACCTATGAATACCCTCTTCGTAATGCATTATATGTGCATGCATCTGCATAATACGCAATGCAAAATAACCTATTAGCTCCTATGTCATGCATCATAATAATGCATTAAGTATATGTATTTATCATTCATTATGTATTTGGTCTTCTTTGTTTTGTCTTTATCTTCATATTGTGGTGGTAGTGTGTGTTCCTTGATGCGCTCTGGGTCTCTCTGGATACTGGGGACAGACCACCACGCAACTCACTGTGGAAAAAGAGAGATGGTTTAACCAAAAAAAATATTCATTTACACCCACACCACATCACACGCGCACAAAGTAAAACGTTTGACAACTTACCCTTTTAGCGTGGCACTGCATTGTGCAACCTGGGAGGGACTGGGGATTGTAGGTCGGGGGGACTGGGGATTATAGGCCGGGGGGACTGGGGATTATAGGCCGGGGGGACTGGGGATTGTAGGCTGCGGGGACTGGGGATTGTAGGCTGGGGGACTGGGGATTGTAGACTGGGGATTGTAGGCTGGGAGACTGGGGATTGTAGGCTGGGGATTGTAGGCTGGGGAGACTGGGGATTGTAGGCTGGGGATTGTAGGCTGGGGAGACTGGGGATTGTAGGCCAGGAAGACTAGGAGAGACAGAGAGAGATAGAGGTAACACTGGCCTCTATGTCCTCATCCTGGTACTACAATACAAGGCAAAACTGACTTAAACCATTTCAGGGAAATTGGTCTCACCTTTGTTGAAAGAGCGTTTATCTACTGTTGCCCTCTGCTATCCTCCCTTCAGTGTACTCCTTATTTCTTCCCAAAGACAAACTTCTCTTTTTGGAGAAAGTGGTAATGTCCCTCTCCTCTCTCCTCCCTTTGGAGCAATTGCTCCCCATCTCTTTCTCTCAAGTCTCAATCTACGGAACATGAGTGAACTCATGAAAACATATGTTTGTATTCTTCAGAAGTCCAAATGTCTAAAACGCCTAATGTGTACTGAACCTTACCAAATGAAAGACAATTGCTGTTACCTAGAAAACAGTTACAAATATATTTTACTCTTTTATGTATTTCAAATCCATTCGAGTTTGATAAATTGTCAATAACACTTGACTTTCTGTTTCACCATATCAGTAGCACCTAAATATTTGGTTCAACAAAGATTTATTTCAGAAGTTATTCCAAAAGAAACATAATATATTGTAATTATTGAAAGAAGATCCTTATCTTTCTGGTAATGGACATTTACTGCGGTGTCACAGTCATGTCGTCCGAGTTTGGCTGGTGTAGGTTGTCATTGTAAATTAGAATTTGTTCTTAACTGACTTGCCTAGTTAAACAAAGGTTAAATGTTATTGTGAGTGAGAGAGTGAGAGAGTGAGAGAGTGAGAGAGTGAGACAGACAGACAGACAGACAGACAGACAGACAGACAGACAGACAGACAGACAGACAGACAGACAGACAGACAGACAGAGAATGAAAGAGAGCGAGAACCCCTATCCTAGAATGAGAATGAAAATGAATGAGAACCCCTCCCATCCTGGCAGATGTTTATCTTAGTCTCAGAGCACAGTAGGACTGTAAGCAAACAATCTCTACAAAGGCCCCAACAGCACAGAGTTCCAGATGGCTCATTGTTTGTCTTTTTATATTCTATTTGATGTATTTTAAGTGTGCACATACTATTTCTCTGGGTAGAAAATACTGTTCCTTTTCCAACATTCACTGTTTTTCTAAGTATACAAAACACATTTCCTCAGAATTCCCCTAACTGCTGACAAATAGGATGCTGCTTATTTCCTGTTACAGCAACACCTACTCTCCTCTCAACCCCAGACTGTCGCCATGCAATTTCTTTCCCCAAAAGCTCTCTTACATAGGCAGTATTCACATTTCCTCTACCTCAAGATCTAATTAACATTTCAATTCCTGATCAAATTATAGTTGTGTCACATTTTCCCACAGCACGCACTCGCTCACTAAAGTAAAAAAACTGAACAAACACATCGGCTTCCCGGTGGCTCAGTTGGTAGAGCATGGTGTTTACAACGCCAGCATGGTGTGTTATACATACTGGCCTTCCCCGTGGCTCAGTTGGTAGAGCATGGTGTTTACAACGCCAGCATGGTGTGTTATACGTACTGGCCTTCCCCGTGGCTCAGTTGGTAGAGCATGGTGTTTACAACGCCAGCATGGTGTTTACAACGCCAGCATGGTGTTTACAACGCCAGCATGGTGTGTTATACATACTGGCCTCCCCCGTGGCTCAGTTAGTAGAGCATGGTGTTTACAACGCCAGCATGGTGTGTTATACATACTGGCCTTCCCCGTGGCTCAGTTGGTAGAGCATGGTGTTTACAACGCCAGCATGGTGTGTTATACATACTGGCCTTCCCCGTGGCTCAGTTGGTAGAGCATGGTGTTTACAACGCCAGCATGGTGTGTTATACGTACTGGCCTTCCCCGTGGCTCAGTTGGTAGAGCATGGTGTTTACAACGCCAGCATGGTGTGTTATACATACTGGCCTTCCCCGTGGCTCAGTTGGTAGAGCATGGTGTTTACAACGCCAGCATGGTGTGTTATACATACTGGCCTCCCCCGTGGCTCAGTTGGTAGAGCATGGTGTTTACAACGCCAGCATGGTGTTTACAACGCCAGCATGGTGTGTTATACATACTGGCCTCCCCCGTGGCTCAGTGGGTAGAGCATGGTGTTTACAACGCCAGCATGGTGTGTTATACATACTGGCCTCCCCCGTGGCTCAGTTGGTAGAGCATGGTGTTTACAACGCCAGCATGGTGTGTTATACATACTGGCCTCCCCCGTGGCTCAGTTGGTAGAGCATGGTGTTTACAACGCCAGCATGGTGTTTACAACGCCAGCATGGTGTTTACAACGCCAGCATGGTGTGTTATACATACTGGCCTCCCCCGTGGCTCAGTTGGTAGAGCATGGTGTTTACAACGCCAGTATGGTGTGTTATACATACTGGCCTCCCCCGTGGCTCAGTTGGTAGAGCATGGTGTTTACAACGCCAGCATGGTGTGTTATACATACTGGCCTCCCCCGTGGCTCAGTTGGTAGAGCATGGTGTTTACAACGCCAGCATGGTGTGTTATACATACTGGCCTCCCCCGTGGCTCAGTTGGTAGAGCATGGTGTTTACAACGCCAGCATGGTGTGTTATACATACTGGCCTCCCCCGTGGCTCAGTTGGTAGAGCATGGTGTTTACAACGCCAGCATGGTGTGTTATACATACTGCTAGACGACTAAAACAAAACAAACCTCCAGCATATTTAGGGATACTTTCTCAGTGTGAATTACTAAGAAGAATTCATTAAAAAGAGAAGGAGAAGTTCCATCAGTAGCGAGGGTTAGGGTGTCCATCATTTACATCCTAGTCATTTAGCAGACGCTCTTATCCAGATAATTTCTCAGTGTGAATTACTAAGAAGAATTCATTAAAAAGAGAAGGAGAAGTTCCAACAGTAGCGAGGCGTCCATCATTTGCATTCATTTCATACTATTTCTAGGGTCAATTTTAGATCAATGCTATTTACATGTGTGTGTGTGTGTGTCTGTGTATGTGCACATGTGTGCATTTGAATGAGAGTGTGTGTATATACATGTGTACAAACACCTGCACGGCATCAGCCTCAGACAAACCAACATTACCTCTGTAACAACACTGCCCCTCAGTGTCATTCAAACTGGCTTTTTGTTATGTTTATTTTGACTTTATTTTTTATACTTTTATCTTTGACCGTCATTCTATCCCGTACCCTGCAACTCCACTCCCACTTGTCTCAGCTTCCCTCAGCCCATCCCACCTATCTCTGCAGGCCAGCCTCTTCGGATTTCTACGAAACATATATCTTTCAATGATGATGTGATGTTTAACATTGTCACGCCCTGACCTGAGAGAGCCTTTTTATGTCTCTATTTAGGTTTGGTCAGGGTGTGATTTGGGTGGGCATTCTATGTCTGTATTTCTATGTTGGGGATTGCTTTGTTTCGGCCGCGTATGGCTCCCAATCAGGAACAGCTGTACATCGTACATCGTTGTTGCTGATTGGGAGTCATACTTAGGCAGCATGTTTTTCCTTTGGGTTTTGTGGGTAGATGTTTTCTGTTTAGTGTGTTAGGATACCTGACAGGACTGTTTGGCTGTCGTCTGTTTTTCTTTGTGAAGTGCCTTTTTCATCTAAAATAAAAGATGAACAAATTCCACGCTGCACCTTGGTCTACTACTTCAGACAGCCGTTACAAACATACAATTTCTATCGAATATAATCTACAGAATGCGTATTGAAGATAAATACTTTTACGAGGAGTATTAGTAATTGACTGACCCGGTCTCTCCAGATCTCCTAACAGTACTATTTCTAGGGTCAATTTTAGATCAATGCTATGCATTTTCAGCCATTCCTGAACCTGAGACCAGAAACAGGCTACCTGAGGGCAATACAAAAATAAATGGTCTATTGAATATGTAGTCTCACAACAGAATCTGCAGAGCTTTGATGATTGATTTGATGATATGCCCCAAATATTCAACATTTTGTTGGTAGCAAGAATTCTAAATAATAATTTCAGCTCAAACCACGAAGTCTTGAATCTTGCGTCGTTTTATATATCAACTCATACACCTTTTACCATGGAATCGGTAGATCAAAAATCTCTTCCCAACTATTTTGCAATCTGTATGGCACAGCTGTCAACATCCTGGTCCTCAAATGAAACTGGTATACTTTCCTATTTATGCAATTTTTATTCCTCCGCCAGTTTTGATCCTTTATATTGGGCAGACAGACCAGTTCCCTACATCCTCCCGCTGCCACCTGCCTCCTCCATTTTTGGGGTAATGCTGTAATCAATTGGTTGTAATCTTGGATTGAACAGACCTTCCCAAACAATTCTGATAACTCTATGAAGGACATAACTCTACCATTCCAATTTACAATATAATTTAAAAACAGAATACCCTTTTCAAACATCTTTCCCATAAATACAGGTATTTTATCAACCAGCACATTTGAGTTCAGCCATAATATTTGTTTTATCTTTTCAGGGGGGATGAAATTGAAATTGTAGCCAGCTCTGTAATGCTTGTTTGAAAAAGAGATACTTTGAAAAAAGTATAATTCTCAATTAATTGAAAATGAGACATGGCAATCTGCACAAAGGCAAAAAGGCCATTTTTAAACAATGGATGAGCTTTTCTTAGTAATCTACTGGAGAACCATTTAGGGTTCAAGTAAAACTGTTGAATAAGTGAAGCTTTTAGAGAGAGGTTTAGTGCTTTTATATTTAATAATCTCAACCCACCCAAATCATATTCATTATATAGATAGTCACGCTTTATTTTGTTTGGTTCAGCATCCCAGATAAAGAAAATATTTTTTGCTCATTGGATTTGAAAAACAAATCATCAGGAGTAGCAGGGGCATAAACTGAGATAAGACTAAGGAGTTAATAAGGGCAATTTTCCATAAATAGACTAGTATTTACCTCTCCATGGTTGCAGGATCTAATCTATTTATTGTTTCTGGTCATGTGACATTAACCTTGTTTATAGTGTTCTCTGCATGTTTGTTACAGATGATGTCTACTCTCTGCAGAATCACATGCTCTGTTGATGTAAAAAAAATAATTGTACCTTTATTGAACAAGGCAAGTCAGTTAAGAACAAATTCTTATTTACAATGACGGCCTAGGAACAGTGGGTTAACTGCATTGTTCAGGGGCATAACAACAGATTTTTACCTTCTCTGCTTGGGGATTCAATCTAGCAACCTTTTGGTTACTGTCCCAACACTCTAACCACTAGGCTACCTGCCACCATGCCCCCATCTGTGTTGGACATTGTGTTCTTCATAGAGGCTACAGTTTTTATATGATTATATTTAATAACATGACTTTTGGTCTCTTGGTTTCTCAGTGAACTGGCAAAGCAGCTTGTCACTGGGACATGGACTGAAACAACTGACCTGAACTTTATTAAAGGTAATAGTTAGCATTGAGTGTTTTTTGCATTCAATGTTATTATTTGATTTCAAATATTTTGTTGCATATTTTGTAACTGTAACTGTTAACTCTTGAAACAGGGACTTCCTGGAACCATAAAGCAGTGATTGTGGTGTCATTATGCTCATGGTCAGATTTCACTGTTCTAGTATCATCATTTTATACTAACATACATTTATAATGAGTAATTAACATTGTGTTTTACTAACCTACATTTATAATGAGTAATTAACATTATGTTTTACTAACATACATTTATAATGAGTAATTAACATTATGTTTTACTAACCTACATTTATAATGAGTAATTAACATTGTGTTTTACTAACCTACATTTATAATGAGTAATTAACATTATGTTTTACTAACCTACATTTATAATGAGTAATTAACATTATGTTTTACTAACCTACATTTATAATGAGTAATTAACATTATGTTTTACTAACCTACATTTATAATGAGTAATTAACATTATGTTTTACTAACCTACATTTATAATGAGTAATTAACATTGTGTTTTACTAACCTACATTTATAATGAGTAATTAACATTATGTTTTACTAACCTACATTAATAATGAGTTATTAACATTGTGTTTTACTAACCTACATTAATAATGAGTAATTAACATTATGTTTTACTAACATACATTTATAATGAGTAATTAACATTATGTTTTACTAACATACATTTATAATGAGTAATTAACATTATGTTTTACTAACCTACATTTATAATGAGTAATTAACATTATGTTTTACTAACCTACAGTTATAATGAGTAATTAACATTGTTTTACTAACCTACAGTTATAATGAGTAATTAACATTGTTTTACTAACCTACATTTATAATGAGTAATTAACATTATGTTTTACTAACCTACATTTATAATGAGTAATTAACATTGTTTATTCATTATTGTCACGACTTCCGCCGAAGTCGGTCCCTCTCCTTGTTCGGGCGGTGTTCGGCGGTCGACGTCACCGGCCTTCTAGCCATCACTGATCCACTTTTCATTTTCCATTGGTTTTGTCTTGTCTTCCATCACACCTGGTTCCAATCCCATCAATTACATGTTGTGTATTTAACCCTCTGTTTCCCCTCATGTCCTTGTCGGTGATTGTTTGTTGTATGTAATGGTGCATTTATGCTCTGGTGTGCGACGGGTTTTGTACCCACTTACTTTATTTTGTATATGTTGGTTTTCGGAATTTGTGAGCACTTATTAAACGATTCCGTTTATACCAAGTTCGTTCTCCTGCGCCTGACTTCCCTGCCACCAACACGCACCCTTTACAATATGTTTCACTAACATACATTTATAATGAGTAATTAACATTGTGTTTTATTCATTATGTGTTTTCTTTCCAGTACACATGATATTTTGCCACAGACACTCAATTTGATTACTCGATCGTAAGTGGTATTATGTCAAATGCAGAAAAGGTATTAATTTAGTATTTACAGATGCTCAAAATGAGCAATTGGAAATGCATTGTGACTGCTCTCGTCCTTCAGCCTGATATACCTGGTCTGAGGAGATGGTGGTGTGTGGTCCTTCAGCCTGGTCTGAGGAGATGGTGGTGTCTGGTCCTTCAGCCTGGTCTGAGGAGATGGTGGTGTCTGGTCCTTCAGCCTGGTCTGAGGAGATGGTGGTGTCTGGTCCTTCAGCCTGGTCTGAGGAGATGGTGGTGTGTGGTCCTTCAGCCTGGTCTGAGGAGATGGTGGTGTCTGGTTCTTCAGCCTGGTCTGAGGAGATGGTGGTGTGTGGTCCTTCAGCCTGGTCTGAGGAGATGGTGGTGTCTGGTCCTTCAGACTGAATTTGAAGGGGTGTCTACATACTTTTGTATATCTAGTGTATGTATATATATATATATATATATATATATATATATACACACACACACTAGATATACAAAAGTATGTAGAACTGCGCATGTGCAGGCCATCAAACCAAAGACACATACATTTATACTAACTAGACACATACGCACATGTCATGGAGACGTTTGTTTGCTAAGCATAGAAACACACCGTCGGGTCTAACAGTCGTCTCACGCCGAACTGCGCATGTGCAGGCCGTCAAACCAAAGACACTCCTTCGATATAAAGTCATTTTTGACTAAAATAATAACGTGTCAGTTTGTCTCTTTCACGAAGTTGGAGTAATAACATGTTAAAATACTTAAGACATTGGCTCGAATCTGGGTTTTGCTTTTAGATTTAGAGAAAATGTACAACTAAGGAGGAATTTTTCACTTCTGACTTCTCAAACCCCAAATCACAGCATCGGTCTACTTCCTACAGTCTGCTTCCCCAGCGGTCCCGGTAGACTCGGGATGTTGGTCTCTGGGTTTAGGAATTCTGTTATGTCATTTCCTCATGAAGTTGAAAGGAAGTTTGTGGGCTGACGTACAAAATGGATGTTGAAACTGTGGAGCACATTTCTCGGTAACATTAGACATTTAATAGTCAAGAGTCGGTTTTATATATGATCTCTTATCACCATGGGTGTAGTGCTGAGGAGCGCGAGGGAGCACTTTCAATTTGAGAATACAATAAACATTATTCTGATCAATTCTAAATCAATTCTATTTAATTACCAGGTAAATGGTAACATTACTGTTACAAAAAAAACTGATTTCTACTAAAATTTTAGCACGGTTAGCTGAAGCTGAATAGTCAGAAAAAATTGGAGGATGGATTTTATGCATCTTCTAAAACAGGGCTCTCCGATCCTGTTCCTGGAGAGATGCCATCCTGTAGGTTTTCATTCCTATTCAAAACTAGTCACCTGATTAAAATAATGAGTTGGTTTATAAGATAAATCAGGTTAGTTACAACTGTGGTTGGAGTGAGACCCTACCGGAGGGTAGCGCTCCAGGAACAGGGTTGTAGTGAGACCCTACCGGAGGGTAGCGCTCCAAGAACAGGGTTGGAGTGAGACCCTACCGGAGGGTAGCGCTCCAGGAACAGGGTTGTAGTGAGACCCTACCGGAGGGTAGTGCTCCAGGAACAGGGTTGGAGTGTAACCCTACCGGAGGGTAGCGCTCCAGGAACAGGGTTGTAGTGAAACCCTACCGGAGGGTAGCGCTCCAGGAACAGGGTTGTAGTGTAACCCTACCGGAGGGTAGCGCTCCAGGAACAGGGTTGGAGTGAAACCCTACCTGAGTGTAGTGCTCCAGGAACAGGGTTGGAGTGAGACCCTACCGGAGGGTAGCGCTCCAGGAACAGGGTTGGAGTGAGACCCTACCGGAGGGTTGCGCTCCAGGAACAGGGTTGGAGTGTAACCCTACCGGAGGGTAGCGCTCCAGGAACAGGGTTGGAGTGAAACCCTACCGGAGGGTAGCGCTCCAGGAACAGGGTTGAGGTGAGACCCTACCGGAGGGTAGCGCTCCAGGAACAGGGTTGTAGTGTAACCCGACCGGAGGGTAGCGCTCCAGGAACAGGGTTGGAGTGAGACCCTACCGGAGGGTAGCGCTCCAGGAACAGGGTTGTAGTGTAACCCGACCGGAGGGTAGCGCTCCAGGAACAGGGTTGGAGAGAAACCCTACCGGAGGGTAGCGCTCCAGGAACAGGGTTGGAGTGAAACCCTACCGGAGGGTAGCGCTCCAGGAACAGGGTTATAGTGTAACCCTACCGGAGGGTAGCGCTCCAGGAACAGGGTTGGAGTGAAACCCTACCGGAGGGTAGCGCTCCAGGAACAGGGTTGGAGTAAAACCCTACCGGAGGGTAGAGCTCCAGGAACAGGGTTGGAGTAAAACCCTACCGGAGGGTAGAGCTCCAGGAACAGGGTTGGAGTAAAACCCTACCGGAGGGCAGCGCTCCAGGAACAGGGTTGGAGTAAAACCCTACCGGAGGGTAACGCTCCAGGAACAGGGTTGTAGTGTAACCCTACCGGAGGGTAGTGCTCCAGGAACAGGGTTGTAGTGTAACCCTAACAGGTTTAGACTGGTCATCTATGATATGTAGGTTATATACAGTACATTCTCTGTCCTGCTACTGGTAGGACTATAACATTATGTTGATCTGAACAGGTTTAGACTGGTCATCTATGATATGTAGGTTATATACAGTACACTCTCTGTCCTGCTACTGGTAGGACTATAACATTATGTTGATCTGAACAGGTTTAGACTGGTCATCTATGATATGTAGGTTATATACAGTACATTCTCTGTCCTGCTACTGGTAGGACTATAACGTTATGTTGATCTGAACAGGTTTAGACTGGTAATCTATGATATGTAGGTTATATACAGTACATTCTCTGTCCTGCTACTGGTAGGACTATAACATTATGTTGATCTGAACAGGTTTAGACTGGTCATCTATGATATGTAGGTTATATACAGTACACTCTCTGTCCTGCTACTGGTAGGACTATAACATTATGTTGATCTGAACAGGTTTAGACTGGTCATCTATGATATGTAGGTTATATACAGTACATTCTCTGTCCTGCTACTGGTAGGACTATAACATTATGTTGATCTGAACAGGTTTAGACTGGTCATCTATGATATGTAGGTTATATACAGTACATTATCTGTCCTGCTACTGGTAGGACTATAACATTATGTTGATCTGAACAGGTTTAGACTGGTCATCTATGATATGTAGGTTATATACAGTACATTCTCTGTCCTGCTACTGGTAGGACTATAACATTATGTTGATCTGAACAGGTTTAGACTGGTCATCTATGATATGTAGGTTATATACAGTACATTCTCTGTCCTGCTACTGGTAGGACTATAACATTATGTTGATCTGAACAGGTTTAGACTGGTCATCTATGATATGTAGGTTATATACAGTACATTATCTGTCCTGCTACTGGTAGGACTATAACATTATGTTGATCTGAACAGGTTTAGACTGGTCATCTATGATATGTAGGTTATATACAGTACATTCTCTGTCCTGCTACTGGTAGGACTATAACATTATGTTGATCTGAACAGGTTTAGACTGGTCATCTATGATATGTAGGTTATATACAGTACATTCTCTGTCCTGCTACTGGTAGGACTATAACATTATGTTGATCTGAACAGGTTTAGACTGGTCATCTATGATATGTAGGCTATAGCCGAGGTATAGACCTTGATCTGCATATCACTAACAAACTGCTATTATACATTATAACCTAGTCTACTTTACATAATATTACATCTCTCACTTGTTGCAAAAAACCTTTCTGAATGGATCAACAATTTCCTCCTTGGATCAATCATGTCCGTTTTAGCCCTTCTGTCTACATTCTCAGATACGTTTAGAAAAGAACAGATTGAAAGACAATAAATAGCCTACTGTTAGTGAATACAAATACGTGTGAGACATGGCCTTGTGTTGCTGTCCTGTCTATAACTACCTTAACAAACAGTGACTTATTATTATTATTATTATTATTGTTATTATTATTGTTGTTGCTGTACTGTCTATAACTACCTTAACAAACAGTGACTTATTATTATTATTATTATTATTATTATTGTTGTTGCTGTACTGTCTATAACTACCTTAACAAACAGTGACTTATTATTATTATTGTTATTATTATTATTATTATTATTGTTGTTGCTGTACTGTCTATAACTACCTTAACAAACAGTGACTTATTATTATTATTATTATTGTTGTTGTTCTGTCTATAACTACCTTAACAAACAGTGACTTATTATTATTATTGACAGTTACCATGGAGATGAAATGTCACAACTACATGTTCATGTGATGCATTAAATCACCTGACTGCTTCTATGTCTGTTAGTAAATGTTTTATTTCTCAAAGAGATAATGAATACATGAGAACAATTGAAAATCAATAATTAATTGTCACTGTGTTAACCACAACCAACATGCTGGATCTCTGTTTAGTTGTCACTGTGTTAACCACAACCAACATGCTGGATCTCTGTTTAGTTGTCACTGTGTTAACCACAACCAACATGCTGGATCTCTGTTTAGTTGTCACTGTGTTAACCACAACCAACATGCTGGATCTCTGTTTAGGGGCCAGTGCTCTAAAATGAGTCTCTCTGGGGAGAGAGAGGAGGGGAGCCCTGCCTCTAAAATGTGTCTCTCTGGGGGACATGACACCAAAGCTAAGAGGTAAGATGACAATTTTATGAATAATTTATAAAGTTTATTTCCAAAATAAAAATCTATCTTAAGATGAATGCAGTTACTGTAAATCTCTCTGGATCAGAGCATCTGCTAAATCCGGGGTCTGTGGAGGTACTGCAGGGGCTCCACGGCACCCTGACTGTACTCGTTGCAATGTAACACATTTGATAGAATTTTCACATGACACGACCACTTTGCCTGCTCTTAATTATTGCCTAATATAATGGAATGCATATTTTCTTTACCAATTCTGATCGTTGTTACAATAAGAATTTTGACAATTTTACCGTTATATCAACAAACTCTTCACATCCGTTTAACAACTCTGAATAGCTTTAGCATAGTAGGCATCAAGTCCCTTGCCAATAATGTTACCTACAACGTTGCAACAATGTTTATTTTCATCGAACACATATTACGCCCGAGATGCCTTCAATTTGCCTAATTTATAGCCATGGCCAATTTAGGATTGTTTTTTAACAACGTGATGTTGCACTCCAAAGGGAGAACTTGAAATAACATGATGTAGATAATTAAATAATCAAAAGAAAAACGTGTTTATTTTACACTCTTAGAAAAAAAGGTTCCTTATAGAACCAAAAAGGCTTCTATCACTTCCTTAACATATGGAATCACTAAAAGTGATATATATTTTTGGGTTCAGTGAAGAAGAACCTCTAGAGTTCTGATCAATGAAAGGTGAATGTTTAGAGGATGTGAACCCAGCAGCCTTCCAGTCATCAGTTCACTTCTGGCATTTTTTTCCCCCTCGCCTGGCCTGGGATTTGAACCAGCCACCTTTAGGCCACAGGTCCAACTCCTTAGCCGCTGGGCGAAAACCTGAGTTAATTTTCAGAAATAAGCATCAGTTCATCTTCCAAAATGAAGACAAAATGCTATGCAAACATAAATGGTATGACTTGTTATAATTATTATACATAAGTCATTGTCAAAAGCACAAGACATACTGTTGCATGAAGGTCTATATTATTTATGGATTGATCATATAGAAATATCAAACATTAATTTGAACTACTAAAAAGCATTTACATGTGGTACAGCAGCTCACGAGGTGTCCTAAATATCTGCCGACTAGGTGGGACTAGAGACATCATGCATAGCTTTAAGTTATACCCATAAGTGTAAAATGACATTATTCTCAGCACTGACACAACCAATTTTCTACTCTGACATTTTGAGAATATGGGCCCAGATACAAAATGTTGTTACAAAAAAACATGTTTGTTTTACATAATAAATAAAAATGTAAATATTACTAATGTAATCCACTGCACCTTAAACATGTAGGCTTACCTCAGGTAACTTATTGCTACTACGGCTACTCGGTGCTATGGTGACCCACAGTCCTAGTGATGGGTGGCGCATACCAATAAAACATTAAACATTTTCTGGTCATGGTTAACCATATTTGTTTTCAGAAAAAGGTATACAACCTAAACAATGTCCCTGCCCTCTTTTTCAAGATGTGGCTGATTTAAACAGACAGAAGACATTTTTGAATTAAGAAATAACACTTTTTTTGATGACTTGTTGTTTCTAAATGGCTGCTGGGTAATTTGATATGCATCGAAATCTTTGGTCGTGGGCATCTGATTGAGTGAATGCTGCGCAGGTTCACTGATTTGCAAACCAAATGGATAGGTCTAGCTCATTGATTTGTGGATCTGACACAGTTGCTACCGCAGATTATGAGCCCAGCAGGTGTCATGAATGAGTTATGTAGTACCCACAGATGGCCACAGGGAGGAGCAAGAGAGCTATAAACCCAGAATGTTTTTTGCCTTAAAAACCCTAAACCTAACAATCAATCAAATGTATTTATAAAGCCCTTTTTACATCAGCATCTAACCCTACGTATTACCTATTTTAGCCTTAACCCTAATTCTTTTAGAAACGGTTTTAGTAATAATATGTTAGTAAATACCATTATAGTACTAAATAGCATTTTGATTATTTTGTTCATCAAAACCTGTCTAAGTGTTTTGCTGTTTTTGTTTTGTTATTTTATTACATTATTATTGCAAGGCAGAACATTTGATAAACAAGCCACCTTAGTTTTCTTTTTCAAATGTGGTTTGAACTTGGTGACCTAGTAACCTCTATGTGAAAGTCCATCAATTGGTGTGAGATAGGTGGGGTAGGTTTGAGACTGATCTAAGGAATTAACCAGAAAAATACACTTTATTTCTCAACTGCCTCACCAATGTCTGTAAGTAAATTAATAACTTTTAATTGCTAAATATTTCCAATAGATAGCAGCATAAGACCACGAAGCATCAGTTATAGGCTACAAGCAGCAATATGATTGACATAAAATAGCATGCAACCACAGACTATATGTCCCATGATTTTCTGAAATGGTCACTCATTACTTTAGTTAGTTATATATCTCGTATTAGGGCTGTGTTGCTTTAGGGAGAGAAACAAAACATAGTGAGGTATTGAATAGTGAGGTGTAAATAGTGAGGTATTGAATAGTGAGGTAAAAATAGTGAGGTGTAAATAGTGAGGTATTGAATAGTGAGGTGTAAATAGTGAGGTATTGAATAGTGAGGTATTGAATAGTGAGGTATTGAATAGTGAGGTATTGAATAGTGAGGTGTAAATAGTGAGGTATTGAATAGTGAGGTGTAAATAGTGAGGTATTGAATAGTGAGGTATTGAATAGTGAGGTGTAAATAGTGAGGTAAAAATAGTGAGGTATTGAATAGTGAGGTATTGAATAGTGAGGTATTGAATAGTGAGGTATTGAATAGTGAGGTGTAAATAGTGAGGTATTGAATAGTGAGGTATTAAATAGTGAGGTATTGAATAGTGAGGTGTAAATAGTGAGGTATTGAATAGTGAGGTATTGAATAGTGAGGTAAAAATAGTGAGGTGTAAATAGTGAGGTATTGAATAGTGAGGTGTAAATAGTGAGGTATTGAATAGTGAGGTATTGAATAGTGAGGTATTGAATAGTGAGGTATTGAATAGTGAGGTGTAAATAGTGAGGTATTGAATAGTGAGGTATTGAATAGTGAGGTATTGAATAGTGAGGTATTGAATAGTGAGGTATTGAATAGTGAGGTGTGAATAGTGAGGTATTGAATAGTGAGGTGTAAATAGTGAGGTATTGAATAGTGAGGTGTAAATAGTGAGGTAAAAATAGTGAGGTATTGAATAGTGAGGTGTAAATAGTGAGGTGTAAATAGTGAGGTATTGAATAGTGAGGTATTGAATAGTGAGGTATTGAATAGTGAGGTATTGAATAGTGAGGTGTAAATAGTGAGGTATTGAATAGTGAGGTATTGAATAGTGAGGTAAAAATAGTGAGGTATTGAATAGTGAGGTGTAAATAGTGAGGTATTGAATAGTGAGGTAAAAATAGTGAGGTATTGAATAGTGAGGTGTAAATAGTGAGATATTGAGTAGTGAGGTGTAAATAGTGAGGTGTAAATAGTGAGGTATTGAATAGTGAGGTGTAAATAGTGAGGTGTAAATAGTGAGGTGTAAATAGTGAGGTAAAAATAGTGAGGTATTGAATAGTGAGGTATTGAACCCCGGGTAGATAATCAGTAGTACATACATTGTAAAAAATCATGTTAATATTTGATATTGGGAGTAAACAACCTCGGAATAGAAAAGACAAGAGCGCGTCTTCCAGCCCACCAATAAATGACATAATTCAACCCTCCTGGTTAGTAAATTTACCTCGACATGCCCCTTGAGAAGGCGAGTGAGAGTGAAGTGAAGACACCAGCTGTTTAGCGGGGCTGAGTTGACTTCATGTACGAGAAGGCAGAGCAGGTGGATGCTGGTTGATGAATGTACTGGGAAAATACGTTTTTTTCGACCAGAGATGACTGAATTAATGTTCAGGCTTATTGATAATCGTTATATTAATGAAGTGTAAAACATGAGCATAAAAACAGGTCATAATAAACATGAATCATCATTATATTACTTTACAGTAATCTGTTAAATGCTTTTTCAGTCCTTCCTCTTGCGGTAGCAGTGTGGAAAGGGACAGAAAGAAGCGTGGGGAGTGGTGGTGTATCCAGGGAGAAAACTAAACTAATATTCTGAAATGTCATTTGTGGTCTTATGCTGCCATCTATTGGAATTATGTAACAACAACTACTGCAGTAGTGCTGAAAAATGTGTTAATTACTGAGAATAATTACTGAGAATAATTCATTAGTAATTACTGAGAATTACTAGTTAATTTTATCACTTACAATCATAAAATAACAACTTATAGCATAACAAACAATTAAACTGACATAAACCAAAATCACTATATATGTAGTTATTTAGTTAATTACCAAATTGAGCCGGTCGATCACATTTGAGAGTGAGGGAGATATATAGCATTATATAGCATATATAGTGAGGGAGATATATAGCATTATATAGCATATATATGCAAAAAAAACATGCTTTTTGTCTCTCTGAAATGAAACCAGATAGTGATAGATTTTAAACAAATCCTTGTCTGTGAGAGATGTAATAATTAATATATAATTTCTTTAAACAAAAAAAGCTCATTTCTGTAAAGTGATATATAGCGTTTTGGAACTCTTCTTATGTTTCCCATCTGAGATCAGAGTAGATGAGAGATGTAATGTTTGTCTCTGTTGTGTTGAAGACCAATCAAGCAGGAGAGACCAGCCTCCCCTGTACCCAGCTGTGTGTCCATGAAGAGTGACCGGTCTATGAATCGACCTATAGAGTTTAGAGAGAGAGACTTTTCCACTGAACAAAGGTAAGAAGAACTCATGGGTCATGGTCAGTGAGTTAAACAACACTGTCTCTAGTCATTTCTCCTCTCCCATTTTCCCATTTCTTTTGTTGTTTTCATCATCCTTAGGCTAATCCTTTAGTCCATTTTCATAGTCCTAAAACAATATTAAACAAACACAATGTTCCATCCGTGTGTGTGTGTGTGTGTGTGTGTGTGTGTGTGTGTGTGTGTGTATGTGTGTGTGTGTGTGTGTGTGTGTGTGTGTGTGTGTGTGTGTGTGTGTGTGTGTTTACTCTATCACATGTTTTGTCCACAGAAAGCAACAGGAGAGATCAGAGTCAGAGATTCTCAGTGGTCAGTCTTCCCAGAGTCGTCAAACAGACCTGGATTCTATATTAAGTGTATGTGGTCCTGTTATGTACATTTGTTTTTGTTTACCTCAAGTAAAGTTGATCTGTCAATTATTCATTAATGTGTTAATGAGAAAGCATTTATTCTCTTGCTTAACTTATTTACTTTATTTATTTCAGGTGCTTGAAGAGAAAATTATGACATTTGTGAAGAACGAGCTGAAGATGTTCAAGAGGATTCTTAGTCCAGAACTCCCAGAAGGCTTTGAGAGTCAGAAGCAGGATGAGGAAGTGGTGGATGCTGAAGATGAGAAGCAGGAGAGCAGTGCCAGAGAGGGGGCTCTGAAGATCACACTGCACTTCCTGAGGAAAATGAACCAGAAGGAGCTTGCTGACACACTGGAGAAAAGTAAGATCTGTCTGCCTCATGTTGAATGCTGTTTTATAACATTTAAAAGCTGTAGCTAAAGTACAGCTAAAGTAGCTGAGTAACTCAATGATATTGTAGCAGCCTTAACACAACACCTAGTGACCTGATCAAGTAGCAGCAGGGATGTGTTGTGTTGATTAATTTAGAGAGAGAGAGAGAGAGAGACAACATTAATAATACCATCAATAATACCAATAACATTATAATCAGTCACACCAGTCTGAAATGCATCATGAGAACATTTACACATTTACATAGACAGTTAAGATAATCAATTATTATAATTTAACCTTTACAACAGTCCTTCAATACTGTAGGCATTAAAATAGACGTAATATTAATATCCTCTGTGTTATTTCTAGATTCAGATGATCCTGCTGTGATTTGCCAACGTGAACTGAAATCTAATCTAAAGAAGAAGTTTCAATGTGTATTTGAGGGGATCGCCAAACAAGGAAACCCAATACTTCTCAATAAGATCTACACAGAGCTCTACATCACAGAGGGTGGAACAGGAGAGGTCAATAATGAACATTAGCTGAGACAGATTGAGACAACAACCAGGAAACAAGCAAGACCAGAGACTGCAATCAAATGTTACGACATCTTCAAACCCTTAACTGGACAAGACAAACTTATCAGAACTGTGCTGACAAAGGGGGTCGCTGGCATTGGAAAAACAGTCTCTGTGCAGAAGTTCATTCTGGACTGGGCTGAAGGAAAAGCAAATCAGGATGTCCAATTTGTGTTTTCATTCCCTTTTCGGGAGCTGAATTTGATGAAAGGTGACGATCTCACTTTGATTGAACTTCTCAATCACTTCTCAATGGCAACCAAACAATCAAGAATCTCCAACTACGACAAGTACAATGTTCTGTTCATCTTTGATGGTCTGGATGAGTGCCGACTGCCCCTAGACTTCCAGAAGAACAAGATCTGTTGTGACGTCACAGAGTCAACCTCAGTGGATGTTCTGCTGACAAATCTCATCAAGGGAAATCTGCTTCCCTCTGCTCTCCTCTGGATAACTACCCGACCTGCAGCAGCCAATAAGATCCCTTCAGAGTGTGTCTACTGACAAAGACAAGAAGCAGCTCACAGAGCCATGAAGAAACAGTCAAGTACATCAAGGAGAAGATCAGGGAGAATCCCTCTCCAGACAGGTGCATCAATCTGTTCCACTGTCTGAATGAACTGAATGACCATTCTCTAGTGGAGGAGATCCAAAGCTACCTGAGATCAGGAAGTCTCACAAAACCCAACCTGTCACCTGCACAGTGGTCAGCTCTGGTCTTTGTGTTGCTGACTTCAGAAAAGGAGCTGGATGTGTTTGACCTGAAGAAATACTCCAGATCAGAGGAAGGTCTTCTGAGGCTGCTGCCAGTGGTCAAAGCCTCCAGAGCTGTTCTGTGAGTAAATAAAATGATATTTAACTAATCATCAGGAAGAAATATTAAGTTTAGTGAAAAATATGTATTATAATATGTATATAATATTATATTGAATAAAATATTGAATCAGTGCATTGGTGTTCACATTAGTATAACATTATGACCATACAATTCTAGGAGACGGAAGATGAATCTATATTTTGTTTAAGAGAATAAACCAAATGCATCTTCCATTGTCCTTCTACACTACTCGTTAAATTAACAGTGTGTTTGTGAAGTCATGATGATCTCTTTGCAGGCTGTCAGGCTGTGGAGTCACAGAGGAAGGCTGTGCTTCTCTGGTCTCAGCTCTGAAGTCAAACCCCTCACACCTGAGAGAGCTGGACCTGAGTAACAATGACCTGAAGGATTCAGGAGTGAAGCTGCTCTCTGCTGGACTGGGGAATCCCCACTGTAAACTGGAGACTCTGAGGTCAGTATTCCTGTAGTTGGTCAACAAGTGATAACTGTTCACCAGATCCACATGTGTTTACCAGGCACACATAGTCCACACCATATGTGTTTGGACAGTGAAGCTTACCGTTTTAAATGTGGTGCTATGCTCCAGCATTTTGGATTTGAGATGTTTCATATTAGGTGACAGTACAGAATGTCACCTTTTATTTGAGAGGTATTTTCATACATATCTGTTTCACCGTTTAGATATGAAAGCACTTTATGTATCTAGTTCTCCCATTTGAAGAAGTCTAAATTATTTGGACAAATTCACTTATATTCTATTAAAGTAGTCATAAGTTTAGTATTTGGTCCCATATTCCATGCCTGCAGTGAATTACATCAAGCTTGCGCTATGCTCCAGAATTTTGAACTGCGTATGTGTGTGTGTGTCCTGTGTGTGTGTGTCCTGTGTGTGTGTGTGTCCAGTGTGTGTGTGTCCTGTGTGTGTGTGTGTGTCCAGTTTGTCCTGTGTGTGTGTCCTGTGTGTGTGTGTGTGTCCAGTATGTGTGTGTGTGTGTGTGTCCTATGTGTGTGTGTGTGTGTGTCCAGTGTGTGTCCTGTGTGTGTGTGTCCTGTGTGTGTGTGTCCTGTGTGTGTGTGTCCAGTTTGTCCTGTGTGTGTGTCCTGTGTGTGCATCCTGTGTGTGTGTGTCCTGTGTGTGTGTCCAGTGTGTGTGTATGTCCAGTGTGTGTGTGTGCGTGTGTGTACACATGTATCACTTAATGAACTCACACACACACACACACACACTAGGACTGGGCGATATGGCCAAAATATTACATCACCGTATTTCAAAATAAATTTGACGTTATTTTTAGTTTTTGAATAGTAAAAGTTGTACATTTTCTTTATGAGTAGTGAGTGATCCCAGGGTGGTTTATGAGTAGTGAGTGATCCCAGGGTGGTTTATGAGTAGTGAGTGATCCCAGGGTGCTTTATGAGTAGTGAGTGATCCCAGGGTGCTTTATGAGTAGTGAGTGATCCCAGGGTGCTTTATGAGTAGTGAGTGATCCCAGGGTGCTTTCTGAGTAGTGAGTGATCCCAGGGTGCTTTATGAGTAGTGAGTGATCCCAGGGTGCTTTATGAGTAGTGAGTGATCCCAGGGTGGTTTATGAGTAGTGAGTGATCCCAGGGTGCTCTATGAGTAGTGAGTGATCCCAGGGTGCTTTATGAGTAGTGAGTGATCCCAGGGTGCTTTCTGAGTAGTGAGTGATCCCAAGGAGCTTTCTGAGTAGTGAGTGATCCCAGGGTGCTTTATGAGTAGTGAGTGATCCCAGGGTGCTTTATGAGTAGTGAGTGATCCCAGGGTGCTTTATGAGTAGTGAGTGATTTCAATGTGTCTTTCTCCATTCTGATTGGTTTATACTTTTCAATTCAACTTCAACCCCAAAAAATGTCAGCACTTTCATCATTTCTGCATTAAAATGTTATCTTCACTGTCAAAATAGATATGGTGTGGACTGTATACTCAATACAATCTAAATCTGATACCTCACTGTCTGTCTTTTGACTGATACTGCTTTTTAAACTGGTCTGGTCAGTCGACTCAAATATTTGTACTATACATTTTTCTCTCTACTAGCATTATTATGATCATTTAGAACAATGAAACATTAATTTATGAATAGATATGGCAGGTTTCAGGACACGGATATCTGAATATGTTGAAAAAAATATACTCCCACTATTTTCACCACCAAAGAATAGCAGTGTGATTTTAATATGATTTGACTCTTTGCAGGCTGTCAGGCTGTGGAGTCACAGAGGAAGGCTGTGCTTCTCTGGTCTCAGCTCTGAAGTCAAACCCCTCACACCTGAGAGAGCTGGACCTGAGTAACAATGACCTGAAGGATTCAGGAGTGAAGCTGCTCTCTGCTGGACTGGAGGATCCCCACTGTAAACTGGAGACTCTGAGGTCAGTATTCCTGTAGTTGGTCAACAAGTGATAACTGTTCACCAGATCCACATGTGTTTACCAGGCACACATAGTCCACATCATATGTGTTTGGACAGTGAAGCTTACCGTTTTAAATGTGGTGCTATGCTCCAGCATTTTGGATTTGAGATACAATGTTTAATATAAAGGTATTCATACATATTTTTACCGTTTAGATATGAAAGCACTTTATGTATTTAGTTCTCCCATTTGAAGAAGTCTAAATTATTTGGACAAATTCACTTATATTCTATTAAAGTAGTCATAAGTTTAGTATTTGGTCCCATATTCCATGCCTGCAGTGAATTACATTAAGCTTGCGCTATGCTCCAGAATTTTGAACTGTGTATGTGTGTGTGTGTCCTGTGTGTGTGTGTCCTGTGTGTTTGTGTGTCCAGTGTGTGTGTGTCCTGTGTGTGTGTGTGTGTGTGTCCCAGTTTGTCCTGTGTGTGTGTCCTGTGTGTGTGTGTGTCCAGTATGTGTGTGTGTGTGTGTCCAGTGTGTGTCCAGTGTGTGTGTGTGTGTGTGTGTGTGTGTCCTGTGTATGTGTGTGTGTGTCCTGTGTGTGTGTGTCCAGTTTGTCCTGTGTGTGTCCTGTGTGTGCATCCTGTGTGTGTGTCCTGTGTGTGTGTCCAGTGTGTGTGTATGTCCAGTGTGTGTGTGTCCAGTGTGTGTCCTGTGTGTGTGTGTCCTGTGTGTGTGTGTCCAGTTTGTCCTGTGTGTGCATCCTGTGTGTGTGTGTCCTGTGTGTGTGTCCAGTGTGTGTGTATGTCCAGTGTGTGTGTGCGTGTGTGTACACATGTATCACTTAATGAACTCACACACACACACACACACTAGGGCTGGGCGATATGGCCAAAATATTACATCACCGTATTTCAAAATAAATTTGACGGTATTTTTAGTTTTTGAATAGTAAAAGTTGTACATTTTCTTTATGAGTAGTGAGTGATCCCAGGGTGGTTTATGAGTAGTGAGTGATCCCAGGGTGGTTTATGAGTACTGAGTGATCCCAGGGTGGTTTATGAGTAGTCAGTGATCCCAGGGTGGTTTATGAGTAGTGAGTGATCCCAGGGTGCTTTATGAGTAGTGAGTGATCCCAGGGTGCTTTATGAGTAGTGAGTGATCCCAGGGTGCTTTATGAGTAGTGAGTGATCCCAGGGTGCTTTATGAGTAGTGAGTGATCCCAGGGTGCTTTATGAGTAGTGAATGATTTCAATGTGTCTTTCTCCATTCTGATTGGTTTATACTTTTCAATTCAACTTCAACCCCAAAAAATGTCAGCACTTTCATCATTTCTGCATTAAAATGTTATCTTCACTGTCAAAATAGATATGGTGTGGACTGTATACTCAATACAATCTAAATCTGATACCTCACTGTCTGTCTTTTGACTGATACTGCTTTTTAAACTGGTCTGGTCAGTCTACTCAAATATTTGTACTATACATTTTTCTCTCTACAAGCATTAGTATGATCATTTAGAACAATGAAACATTAATTTATGAATAGATATGGCAGGTTTCAGGACACTGATGTATCTGAAAATGTAGAAAAAAATATACTGCCACTATTTTCACCACCAAAGAATAGCAGTGTGATTTTAATATGATTTGACTCTTTGCAGGCTGTCAGGCTGTCTAGTCACAGAGGAAGGCTGTGCTTCTCTGGTCTCAGCTCTGAGGTCAAACCCCTCAGACCTGAGAGAGCTGGACCTGAGTAACAATGACCTGAAGGATTCAGGAGTGAAGCTGCTCTCTGCTGGACTGGAGGATCCCCACTGTAAACTGGAGACTCTGAGGTCAGTATTCCTGTAGTTGGTCAACAAGTGATAACTGTTCACCAGATCCACATGTGTTTACCAGACACACATAGTCCACACCATATGTGTTTGGACAGTGAAGTTTACAGTTTTACATTTGGCGCTATGTTGCAGCATTTTGAACTGTGTGTGTGTGTCCTGTGTGTGTGCGTGTGTGTATGTGTGTCCTGTGTGTGTGTCCTGTGTGTATGTGTGTCCAATGTGTTTGTGTCCAGTGTGTGTTTGTGTCCTGTGTGTGTGTGTGTGTGTGTGTGTGTGTGTGTGTGTGTGTGTGTGTGTGTGTGTGTGTGTGTGTGTGTGTGTGTGTGTGTGTGTGTGTGAGAGTGTGTGTCCAGTATGTGTGTGTGTGTGTGTCCTGTGTGTGTGTCCAGTTTGTCCTGTGTGTCCAGTGTGTGTGTATATCCAGTGTGTGTTTGCACGTGTATCACTCAATGAACACACACACACACACACTAGGGCTGGGCGATATGGCCAAAATATTATATCACAGTATTTTAAAAGAAATGAACTGTATGACGGTATTTGACAGTATTTTTAGTTTTTGAATAGTAAAAGTGAAATGTTTACTTACAGGCTCTAACCAATAGTGAAAAAAAGGTATTAGGTGAAGAATAGGTAAGAAAATAAATAAAAACAACAGTAAAAAGACAGTGAAAAATAACAGTAGAGAGGCTATACAGTATGCAGGCACCGGTTAGTCGGGCTGATTGAGGTAGTAGATATGGTTAGAATGACTATACATATATGATGAACAGAGAGTAGCAGTAGCTTAAAAGATGGGTTGGCGGGTGGTGGGTGGCGGGACACAATGCAGATAGCCCGGTTAGCCAATGTGTGGGGGCACTGGTTGGTCGGGCCTATTGAGGTAGTATGTACATGAATGTATAGTTAAAGTGACTATGCATATACACTGCTCAAAAAAATAAAGGGAACACTTAAACAACACAATGTAACTCCAAGTCAATCACACTTCTGTGAAATCAAACTGTCCACTTAGGAAGCAACACTGATTGACAATACATTTCAAATGCTGTTGTGCAAATGGAATAGACAACAGGTGGAAATTATAGGCAATTAGCAAGACACCCCCAATAAAGGAGTGGTTCTGCAGGTGGTGACCACAGACCACTTCTCAGTTCCTATGCTTCCTGGCTGATGTTTTGGTCACTTTTGAATGCTGGCGGTGCTTTCACTCTAGTGGTAGCATGAGACGGAGTCTACAACCTACACAAGTGGCTCAGGTAGTGCAGCTCATCCAGGATGGCACATCAATGCGAGCTGTGGCAAGAAGGTTTGCTGTATCTGTCAGCGTAGTGTCCAGAGCATGGAGGCGCTACCAGGAGACAGGCCAGTACATCAGGAGACGTGGAGGAGGCCGTAGGAGGGCAACAACCCAGCAGCAGGACCGCTACCTCCGCCTTTGTGGAAGGAGGAGCTGGAGGAGCACTGCCAGAGCCCTGCAAAATGACCTCCAGCAGGCCACAAATGTGCATGTGTCTGCTCAAACGGTCAGAAAGACTCCATGAGGGTGGTATGAGGGCCCAACGTCCACAGGTGGGGGTTGTGCTTACAGCCCAACACCGTGCAGGACGTTTGGAATTTGCCAGAGAACACCAAGATTGGCAAATTCGCCACTGGCGCCCTGTGCTCTTCACAAATGAAAGCAGGTTCACACTGAGCACATGTGACAGACGTGACAGAGTCTGGAGACGCCGTGGAGAACATTCTGCTGCCTGCAACATCCTCCAGCATGACCGGTTTGGCGGTGGGTCAGTCATGGTGTGGGGTGGCATTTCTTTGGGGGGCCGCACAGCCCTCCATGTGCTCGCCAGAGGTAGCCTGACTGCCATTAGGTACCGAGATGAGATCCTCAGACCCCTTGTGAGACCATATGCTGGTGCGGTTGGCCCTGGGTTCCTCCTAATGCAAGACAATGCTAGACCTCATGTGGCTTGTGTGTGTCAGCAGTTCCTGCAAGAGGAAGGCATTGATGCTATGGACTGGCCCGCCCGTTCCCCAGACCTGAATACAATTGAGCACATCTGGGACATCATGTCTCGCTCCATCCACCAATGCCATGTTGCACCACAGACTGTCCAGGAGTTGGCGAATGCTTTAGTCCAGGTCTGGGAGGAGATCCCTCAGGAGACCATCCACCACCTCATCAGGAGCATGCCCAGGCGTTGTAGGGAGGTCATACAGGCACACACTACTGAGCCTCATTTTGACTTGTTTTAAGGACATTACATCAAAGTTGGATCAGCCTGTAGTGTGGTTTTCCACTTTAATTTTGAGTGTGACTCCAAATCCAGACCTCCATGGGTTGATAAATTGGATTTCCATTGATTATTTTTGTGTGATTTTGTTGTCAGCACATTCAACTATGTAAAGATAACAGTATTTAATAAGATTATTTCATTCATTCAGATCTAGGATGTGTTATTTTAGTGTTCCCTTTATTTTTTTGAGCAGTGTATGATTAACAGAGAGTAGCAGCAGCGTAAAAGAGGGGTTGGGGAGGGGCACACAATGCAAATAGTCCAGGTAGCCATTTGATTACCTGTTCAGGAGTCTTATGGCTTGGGGGTAAAAACTGTTGAGAAGCCTTTTTGTTCGAGACTTGGCACTCCGGTATCGCTTGCCATGCGGTAGTAGAGAGAACAGTCTATGACTGGGGTGGCTGGGGTCTTTGACAATTTTTAGGGCCTTCCTCTGACACCGCCTGGTGTAGAGGTCCTGGATGGCACGCAGCTTAGCCCCAGTGATGTACTGGGCCGTACGCACTACCCTCTGTAGTGCCGTGCGGTCGGAGGCCCAGCTATTGCCGTACCAGGCAGTGATGCAACCAGTCAGGATGCTATCGATGTTGCAGCTGTAGAACCTTTTGAGGAACTGAGGACCCATGCCAAATCTCTTTTGTTTCCTGAGGGAGAATAGGCTTTCTCGTGCCCTCTTCACGACTGTCTTGGTGTATTTGGACCATTGTAGTTTGTTGGTGATGTGGACACCAAGGAACTTGAAGCTCTCAACCTGCTCCACTACAGCCCCGTCGATGAGAATGGGGGCGTGCTCGGTCCTCCTTTTCCTGTAGTCCACAATCATCTCCTTAGTCTTGGTTACGTTGAGGGATAGGTTGTTATTCCGGCACCACCCTGCCAGTTCTCTGACCTCCTCCCTATAGGCTGTCTCGTTGTTGTCAGTGATCAGGCCTTCCACTGTTGTGTCATATGCAAACTTAATGATGGTGTTGGAGTCGTGCCTGGCCATGCAGTCGTGGGTGAACAGGGAGTACAGGAGGGGACTGAGCACGCACCCCTGAGGGGCCCCTGTGTTGAGGATCAGCGTGGCAGATGTGTTGCTACCTACCCTCACCACCTGGGGGCGGCCCGTCAGGAAGCCAGGATCCAGTTGCAGAGGGAGGTGTTTAGTCCCAGGATCCTTAGCTTAGTGATGAGCTTTGAGGGTAATATGGTGTTGAACGCTGAGCTGTCGTCAATGAATAGCATTCTCACGTAGCTGTTCCTTTTGTCCAGGTGGGAAAGGGCAGTGTGGAGTGCAATAGCGATTGCATCATCTGTGGATCTGTTTGGGCGGTGTGCAAATTGGAGTGGATCTAGGGTTTCTGGGATAAGGGTGTTGATGTGAGCCATTAACAGCCTTTCAGAGCACTTCATGGCTACGGATTATATTTTGCTACTTGTTTACTGTCTGTAATTTGTCTCAATATATTTTATGATGTGTTAGCCTAACGTGATTTAGTGCATTTTTATTGGGTAAGCATTAGAATAAGGCGCCTCAATATTTGCAGCCATAGGTGCTAATAGAAGCTGATCCTGGGTCAGTATTGTGACAATATTTCTCTAGGTGCTGATCCGTCATCAGTAGTCATTTAGGCAGTTATTTTTTTATATTTTTTATTTTTCCTTTATTTAACCAGGTAAGTGGAGAACAAGTTCTCATTTACAACTGCGACCTGGCCAAGATAAAGCAAAGCAGTGCGACAAAAACAACAACACAGAGTTACACGTGGGATAAACAAATGTAAAAGTAAAGTCAATAACACAATAGAAAAGTCTATATACAGTGTGTGCAAATGAAGTAAGAAGGTAAGGCAATAAATAGGCCGTAGTAGCGAAGTAATTACAATTTAGCAGATTAACACTGGAGTTATAGATGAGCAGATGATGATGTACAAGTAGAAATATTGGTGTGCAAAAGAGCAGAAAAAAGTTAAGAAAAATAATATGGGGATGATGTAGGTAGACTGGGTGGGCTATTTAGAGATGGGCTATGTACAGCTGCAGCGATCGGTAAGCTGCTCAGATAGCTGATGCTTAAAGTTATTGAGGGAGATATAAGTCTCCAACTTCAGCGATTTTTGCAATTCGTTCCAATCATTGGCAGCAGAGACTGGAAGGAAAGACGGCCAAAGGAGGTGTTGGCTTTGGGGATGACCAGTGAGATATACCTGCTGGAGAGCGTGCTACGGGTGGGTGTTGTTATGCTACGAAGGCAGGTTGCCTTTGTGTTCTTGGGCACAGGGACTATGGTGGTCTGCTTGAAGCATGTTGGTATTACAGACTCAATCAGGGACATGTTGAAAATGTCAGTGAAGACACCTGCCAGTTGGTCAGCACATGCCCAGAGCACACGTCCTGGTAATACATCTGGCCCCTCAGCCTTGTGAATGTTGACCTGTTTAATGGTCTTACAGTCGTCCGGAACAGCTGATGCTGTCATGCATGCCTCAGTGTTGCTTGCCTCGAAGCGAGCATAGAAGTGATTTAGCTCGTCTGGTAGGCTTGTGTCACTGGGCAGCTCGTGGCTGTGCTTCCCTCTGTAGTCTGTAATAGTTTGCAAGCCCTGCCACATAAGACGAGCGTTGGATCCATGTGTATAAATCATTTCATAAATCATTTCAAATTCCTTATATTAAAACCAGATGGCACCATTTTCAATTTTTTAAATTTATTTTTATTTATGTATAGCTAGGGTCACACTCCAACATTCAGACAATTTACAAACAAAGAATTTGTGTTTAGTGAGTCCTCCAGATCAGAGGCAGTAGGGATGACCAGGGATGTTCTCTTGGTAAGTGTGTGAATTGGACAATTGTACTGTCCTGCTAAGCATTCAAAATTAGTACTTTTAGGTGTCAGGGAAAATGTACGGAGTAAAAGTACAGTATTTTCTTTAGGAATGTAGTGAAGGAAAAGTAAAAGTTGTCAAAAATATAAATAGTAATGTAAATTAAGTAGTACTTGAAAGTATTTTTACTTAAGTACTTTACACCACTGCTCAATTGAGATCATTTCCACACTGCCACGTAGGGCTGCACGTTATGGGCAAATAATCTAGGACTTGTTTTTAACCAAATGTTGCAATTGTGATTTGACTTGCGAATTAGAGCGAAACTGTTGGAATCATGGAAATAGAATGACTATTCTAATTCTATAGTTAGAATACAATAGTGGGCACTTTGAATATAGTGTTTGAGATGAATTAAAAGTAATTAAAATGCCAGGGAGGAGTTATTGTGACAGGGTAGGAACTAAAGTGTTGATAGGTGTTTCCTAGGGGACCCTAAAAGCTTTGGCTACATTGCATGTTTTCTCTTAGCTACTTCATGAAGCTAACATGTTCTTGCTTTGCATATTCCTCTTTGATTTAGAAGATACTGTTGCAGAAACAACATGCTGATTTAGGTCTACACCATCACTGGTATTATCAGGCTGTATTAGCTGGCTACGTTTGCTCTTACTCAGTACATTTATTAGCTAGCTAGCTATTAGCATTAGCGGCTAACAATTAGCATCTCACAAGATTTAGGGCAACTTGCTAAGAAAAAACAAACTAGCTGTTTTGCTAATGTAAGAAACACAAACTAATAGTGTCATTACAGAACGCTGGTGGATTTATATGAAGAAGCAAAGTGAAAACAGCATTGTTGTCATCAACATTGTTGCATGTGCTGCATTGACCATGCAGACTAAATGCAAGTGTCTCGTGGTTGAGGAACATCAAATGTGCTCCTTGAGTGACAGGGGACGTGGCTAGGTCACTGTAGAAAGCTGCACGGAGAGAAAGAGCGGAGACAGATGACTCAAGTAGCGAAGTAAACTATAAAAATTGACATTACACATGGCATATCACATTTAACATACCAAACATTCAAATACCGGTATAGAAGGTAAAGTAACAACCCAAACCGGTCCCTGTATCAATACCTGTATATCATAAAATACGGTATACCGCCCAGCCCTAACACACACACTGGACACACACACACACTCGCACACACTCGCACACTGGACACACACACTAGGCACAAACACTAGGCACACACACAGTGATTGGGAGTCCCCATAGGGCGGCGCACAATTGGCCCAGCGTCGTCCGGGTTTGGCCGGGGTATGCCGTCATTGTAAATAAGAATTTGTTGACTGACTTGCCTAGTTAAATAAAGGTTAAATAAATAAATAAACAGTGGACACACACACATACACACACACAATATCCTCAAATAAAAGGGGACATTATATACCGTCATCTCGTATAAAACATTTGATCTCAAATCCAAATTGCTGGAGTATAGAGCCACATTTAAAATATTTGCTTCACTGTCAAAATAGATATGGTGTGGACTGTATACCCAATACAATCTAAATCTGATACCTCACTGTCTGTCTTTTGACTGATACTGCTTTTAAACTGGTCTGGTCAGTCTACTCAAATATTTGTACTATACATTTTTCTCTCTACAAGCAATATTATGATCATTTATAATAATGATAGATTAATTTATGAATAGATATGGCAGGTTTCAGGACACTGATATATCTAAAAATGTAGAAAAAATATACTGCCACTATTTTCACCACCAAAGAATAGCAGTGTGATTTTAATATGATTTGACTCTTTGCAGGCTGTCACGCTGTCTAGTCACAGAGGAAGGCTGTGCTTCTCTGGTCTCAGCTCTGAGGTCAAACCCCTCACACCTGAGAGAGCTGGACCTGAGCTACAATCACCCAGGAGACTCAGGAGTCAGACTGCTCTCTGCTGGACTGGAGGATCCACACTGCAGACTGGAGAAACTCAAGTATGTAGAGGGTTTATGTCGATGTTCATATCAGACATGTTTGACTTTTCAGGCTAGTTAAGACAAACATTCTGACCACCACTTGGACAAAGTTATGTGCTGTGTGTGTGTGTCCTGTGTGAGAGAGTTCAGGTGTATCCCTCAATGACTGTCTGTTCTTCTGCTTACTGCTACAGTGTGGAACATGGTGGAGAGTACACAATGAAACCTGGGCTTAGAAAATGTGAGTATTGACAGCTGTGAAGAAAATGACTTAATAAGTCTTAATTCAAGTCAAAGTCAAAGACCACCATCATTACTGACTTGGTCATATTAAATATCATCTGTAGTTCTACAGAAGCAAAAATCAGGGACACCAAAGTTTACAAAGAGTTGCTTTGACAATGTTTGAGTCTGTGTGTGTGTGTGTGTGTGTGTGTGTGTGTGTGTGTGTGTGTGTGTGTGTGTGTGTGTGTGTGTGTGTGTGTGTGTGTGTGTAATTAATGGGAATAAGCGTGTTTTATATTACCATACAGTATAACATATGATCATTCAACAAGTCTCAAGTTACCTTAACTTCTCCTTTTGATACCTAGAAACATCTACATGAAATGAATTAGTGAAAAGTGAGTTAACATTCTAATGTGAATGATGATGATTTCTAATATTGTGTCTGGTTTCATCCATCAGATGTCTGTGATCTCACACTGGACCTAAACACAGTAAACAGATTCCTCTCTCTTTCTGAGGAGAACAGAAAGGTGACATGGAGGACAGAGGAGCAGCCGTATCCTGATCACCCAGAGAGATTTAAGGACATTAAACAGGTGCTGTGTATAGAGGGTCTGACTGGGCGCTGTTACTGGGAGGTAGAGTGGAGTGGGGGGGCTGTTATAGGAGTGACATATAAAGGAATCAGCAGGAGAGGAAGTGTTAATGACTGTGGTCTTGGACACAATGACAAGTCCTGGAGTCTGATCTGCTCTGACAACAGTTACTCTGCCTGGCACAATAATAATCCCACTACCATAGACGTCCGCCCCTCCAGGTCCCACAGAGTAGGAGTGTATCTGGACTGGTCAGCCGGCACTCTGTCCTTCTATAGAGCCTCCTCTGACACACTGACCCACCTGATCACATTCACCTCCACATTCACTGAGCCCCTCTATCCAGGGTTTAGGGTTTATGATGTTGGTGACTCAGTGTCCCTGAAATAATAACTGGACACACACACACACACAGGACACACACACACACACACACACACATTGGACAAACACACACACTGGACAAACACACACACACACACACACACACACACACACACACACACACACACACACACACACACACACACACACACACTGGACAAACACACACACTGGACAAACACACACACACACACAGGACACACACACACACACACACGACACACACACAGGACAAACACACACACACACACACACACACTGGACAAACACACACACACACACACACACACACACACACACACACACACACACACACACACACTGGACAAACACACACACTGGACAAACACACACACACACACAGGACACACACACACACACACACACGACACACACACAGGACAAACACAC